>NC_048308.1:51598663-51798231 GCF_013100865.1 Trachemys scripta elegans | reverse complement strand
TAGGTCTTCACTGGGGGGGGGGGGGGGTCGGCTCGATTTAAGATACGCAAATTCAGCTACGCGAATAGCATAGCTGAATTCGACGTATCGGAGCCGACTTACCCCGCTGTGAGGACGGCGGCAAAATTGACCTCCGTGGCTCCCTGTCGACGGCGCTTACTCCTACCTCCGCTGGTAGAGTAAGCACGTCGATTTGGGGATCGATTGTCACGTCCCGACGAGATGCGATAATTCGATCCCTGAGAGATCGATTTCTACCCCCTGATTCAGGCGGGTAGTGTAGACCTAGCCTCAGTGATGTTTGTGGCCAGGCACATCTAACCAACACAGCTCAAATTTCAAACACTGAATATTTGATAATGATTGTCAGTCTTGGTTGAAATTTCTTACAAAGGAAAAAAAGTGGATAAAAGGATAGATTTTTTTCCATTTTTTTAAGTTGGTGATAATGATAAAGAAAAGACTGAAAATGTTTCAGTTATTGAAAACAAACAAAAATACTGAATATGAAGACTTTATAGGTTTTCATTGAAAAGTGGGGGGAGATGTTAAATTTTAAAATGAAAGTGTTTCATTGCTTTTGGAGATTTTTTTTTAAACACAATTCATTGTTCAATAAAATTACAATCTGCTTCACAGACATTCTGGGAGCAGTAAAGAGGCAGAATTCATTGAGCAAACTGTTTGCTGGGAATTATTAACTCACCTCTACCACCATTATTGGCTGGCAGGTGTACTATTTTTCTCTCTTAGCATGAAATGTACTTTACTGAGCATATACACTCTATTTTTCCCACAAGGGAAACTGTATATGTACTGAGAATATTAACAAAATATAATTAACGATGGACCAATCTCAAAACATTGGAAAGTATTGCTTGGTTTGGATATGTGTCCAGAGGGGACAGGCAGGTTAAAATAGAAACAAAGAGGATTATAATACAAATGTAGAAAGCAGGGATTTTCTAGTACAGTATTATTGTCCACAGCACTGCAGTGTTAAGGATCTGTCAGACTTTCACTTAACCCCCCCGGAATTATAAAAGTGGGTTATTACTCTAATCATTAACTCATAATTTATTGACCTATCAATAAATCCTCTAGATGATTGGGGGTGCAGTAAGCAGCCCCATCAGTTGTCTAGTTTTGAGCCATTATCCAGTGGGAAAAAGTCTAAGTAGGTTTAATCAGCTTCTCCACTGAGTTAAACATAGCCATCTATATGATTACATAATGGCAACAATAAAACTGGTTCTTTCTTATGTCCTGTATTATTGTTAGCTGAAAGACACTGTATTTTGACATAAACCCCTCAGATACAGAGCTACAGTAACTGTGAAAATCATTTCTGAGACTGCCAGACTTGATGATGCGAGTAAATTCATAGTGACAATCATTCCAAATCTCCACTCCAGCATTTGAAATATGATTAAAGGTTTGAGCTTTTAGAACTCAAAGTTCATGGTTTCTGTAGCACTGTAGGGGCCCTATTCTCAAATGGACCAAGGAACCAGGAATCTATAGTTATCATCAAAATGGCACAAATCCAGCAGCAAGAAGTCCTAAAAAGTATGTAGGGTATTATTATAGCAGCTGGCAGAATATGACAACAGTGTTATTTATGCCTCAGCTCTTGCTTAGGGTTATCATTCACTATATAAACACAAAAAAAGTTTCTCCAAAAGAAATGCTACCAACATTTCCATTACAGTATACACTGTTCTATGCTGTTAAGAACTTCTTATAAAGAACTCTTGTGTAAAGCAGTAGCTCAAGCTTTCCAGATGTTTCAGTAGCATGTGTACAGTGGATATTTTAATACATGTAAGATGTCATGTTCCATGGCACAAGTACAGAAAAGGAGTCATATAGAATTTATTTGAGCATCATATAGTACATTTACATGGCTATTCCAAAATAGGGAGCCTCTTCTTCCCAGTATGGAACCACAATCTTCATATATTAAGAGGGATTTGTGAATGAAGAGGAATAGGAGACAGCTAAGACATATTTTATCAGCACTTTACTTAGTTTCTACTGTGCTCTAGAAATCCTGATGCTGGTGGGAAAACCTGAGAGGAGGGGCACAATCCGTGGAATCAGGTTTGATCTTTGACTTCCTGGCTGACTTGAAATATTTGTTCATATTCTTGGTTCTTTGTGGTCCCACACAGAAAAGCAACAAGTGACATAACCACCCTGCCATCAACTGTACAATATTGAAATCCCCCCAGAATCTGAACTTTCCATCACCTCCTCAGAGATAGATACTCCTCAGAGAAGAGTAAGTCAATCTTTATTTTTCTGTTGATTTTAAATGAACATCAGATGAAGCAATAGTGAAATACTGCAGGTCTATTCTCACCGTCTTACTGAGCTAGTCCATTCAGAAAATGTTAACTGGTGAGAATTCTAGCTTGATTTTCACTTTGGAGAAGATCAAATAAGGTCTAGAGAAGCATCCAAACATTTAGAAGCTTCAAATAACTGAACTTCAGACTGTCTATTTAAGTTTAATGAGCAGACATTCGGATTTCTGTGTCTTTGGTTACACACTTGTTCTCAATTACTTGTCTTTTGAAAGCAGTTAACATCTACTGTTAACATGACAATCACATCTTATGTCTAGCAAACAAAATGATTCACAAAGCACCCATTT
This sequence comes from Trachemys scripta elegans, assembly GCF_013100865.1. Taxonomy (NCBI): domain Eukaryota; kingdom Metazoa; phylum Chordata; order Testudines; family Emydidae; genus Trachemys; species Trachemys scripta. The sequence continues at coordinate 51,795,572 of NC_048308.1, read as the reverse complement.
CTTGGATTTTCTTTGTCTGTGCTGTGTTTTCTAACCCTCTTTAGCTATCCTGGTAATTAGGAAATATTTCCTGCTTTGTCAGTTCAAATTTATTTGTTCTCTGCCAGTATCCCCCACATGGCCTGAATACAAATTATATGCCTGAAAAAATGAGACGTGATGAGGGGGATGATTAATGACCTAACATTTTATTTTAGCCAGATAAAACAGGAGGGGTTTTTGCTCAGTTTGCCTCCAGATAGTGTTTTGTATTCATTTTGCTACACAGTTGGAACTCAATTGTATCAAAAGTGAAAATTCATAAACCTACGGCAGTTGTGAAATATGAATGATTGATTGCATACAGCCAGCAAAGTCTTGAAAAGATAAACTAATTCAGCAATGAACAACACATTTCATACTCAATTAATTATACAGTACATTTTGTTTCAAAATATTAAGTGCCTAGAACAGTCCTCTGCCTGAAAATATCTAAGCTTTGTAATGAGACAAAAGTCTTGAGTTCAATCAGCTGTCTGTACAAGAGTTTAGAATGACTTATGTCTGAATTAAAGAGAAGGTTTAGGGCAGTGATTTCCTGACAGGAAATTAATAATAAGCTAAATTAGAACATGCCTACAGATGACTTAAACAACTTAGCCAGTATTGTCTGTGACATGCTGTCATTTTTTTTCTATTCTATTACTGTCTAGTAAATAATTCAAATCATTAGAATTTGTTGGTAATGCAGTGTGACTCATCTTGCAGAAACAGACACTTCCCTATCATCTTTCAAGTGTACTTTCAGAGCAAGAGAAGGAAAAAAACCAAAAGGAAGAAAACAAAAGTCACATCAGAACACAAGGGAGTAAACTAAATTGAACCTCCTTCCAACAGATCAGGATTTTGTGGTTGAGTGTGGTCTAACAAAGGTCTAGTGTTTCTCACTGAGGAAGCTTTTATGGCCACTGTGTCTTGTAAAAATAAATCCTTAATGTCAAAAATGGACTTAAGTCATCTTTGTACTGCAAAGAGGAGAAATAGGGAGGTAGAATCTGAATAAACCATAGGGAAGCTTCTAAAGTGTTGCTGGCTCCTTTGAAAGTAGGTATAATATTGTATTGGGTATTGTGTGCTATCGCCTTTTACTTCTTTAAAAGCAGTGCACATCTGAGGCAATTTCCAAGGAAAAAGAAAGAATAAACAGCTCTACGACGAACATAGTTACAGGATGCAGCCTTTTCAGTTCTACTTCCATTGACAAGGGAGTTTTGTATGAGAGAATGGCAAGATCTGGTTTTAAATGGATACTAAAGAGGCTCGGTTAGTAAACCTCTCCATATGTAAGGTGGCAACCCCGGGTCCTGTTATAACACTGATTTTGACCCCTTTTCTCGATGTTAAAAAAAAATCACCCTATGCTGTCAATTTTTCAGGAGTAAATCTCATTAGAAAGTAACGTTAATTCTAAAATTATGAGAAAATCAAGTAAGTACTTTTTTTTAATATATTAAAGGGACATTCAATGGAGCTACATGGCTTTACACCAGCTGAGGGTTTGTTCCCAATATTGTTTTTTTCCTTTTTAATATGTTTTCATATGAGTTTGTTGTTCCCCTTTATCTGTCCAATAAAGTGACAAAACTCTATAAACCATCACAGACAGGTAGACTTTTAAACTGGCTTCTACAAGAGGCAATTTTCATGGGCGGGGATAGCGAAATGAGAAATGTTTAAGGAATTCACATTTGTAGAAGGGTCTGTCATTAGCAAAGAGTGAAGCCTAAGGCTGGTTAGGTTGAACAAGTGGGACTTCATTAAAACCTGTGCACTGCTAAATACAAGAGGCAGCATTGCTTCCAGCCCACCTCCTCACATTCTCTCATGTCTGGTGGCCTCGATGCTAACTGGCAGAGGGCACACCACACCATAACTCACAGCAGGTTTGACACTTGCTGTTGTCATAATCTCTATCTAAAGATATCCTATACAACTGGTAGCATGCTGGTCATTAATATTATTGCAAGACATACACATAGGCAGTATATAAAAAATTATAGATGAGTGCTGGAAATACGTTCTTAAGACATGTTTGGTAAGCAGTGTGTAGACCCAGCCTGTCCTTGATGAATGAACATTGGTTTGCCTGCTTGGCTGTGTTGCCAATGTAAATCGAGCAAGGTGAGGTTAGAAACAATGGCAGTACATTTACATATAAAGGTAAACAAACACTAACAAGTGGGGGAACAGAGACTGTAACCCCAGGAAGTCTTCCTGGCTCTTGAAACAGACAATGGAAATGAAGAAGAGCTTTGTGTAATCTCAAAAGCTTGTCCCTCTCCCCAGCAGAAGTTGGTCCAATAAAAGAATGACACCCATAAACGTTGGTAAATTGAGAAACACGAAAATATGGGACAAATTCTCAGATTATATCCATTGAGTTCTGTGGAATTATGTCAATATACGTCAAGTGTGATCTGGATCTGTGTTTAGGACTGTCCTTCACAATTTTGTTTGGTGGCTAGATACTAAGAGCTTAATTTTTATAAGGTGCTGAGCACATGAAGCTCCCATTGACTTCAACTGTTTCTGAAACTCAGCCAAACGCCAAGGTCCTAACTTCCTTACAATTGCCAGAGAGAGACTGATAAGGCCGGCAGACAGGCATTGCTGGAGTGGCCAAAAAGCCAGAGCCGGCCCTGCATATGGACAGGTGCTGTCCTCTAGCATTTCTGTAAATATAAATAGAAGAACAAACAGTACATAGCTTAAAGCTGCATTCTCTTTCCTTCTGAGCTTCTTTGCTCACATTAACCTTAAGGTTTTCTGATGCCTTACCCAAATGGTTTTAAAAAAAGATAGTTAACTATTTTGTCATATGGGTTTTTCTTTTTCTCTTTGAAAGAGAAGAAAGTAAATAGAATCTTTAAAGGGCTTTGAAAGTAGTGACTGACAGAGCAATTCCATATATTGAATACAACAATAACTACAATGGAAGCTCTAAAACCGTTCACCTCTACATTTTGCCTCTTTTTAAAGGCTAAAGAAACTAAGTGCATACGTTGCATTGTATTGACACAAAGGAATTCATAGCAACATTGAGATTAAAGGCCACCATTCTATGTGAATAGGAACCAATCATCTTGGCATATTTACTGTTTTGTTTGAAGACTCCCTTTGTACAATGTGGAGTAACTCTAGCAACTTAACAGCCTGGGCTTCAGAGGTTTTCTATATTCTCCGTTTTCAGCAGGGGAGAGTTTGTTAGCCATTTTATTTATTTAGTGTCCATCTAGCCAACTATGGCATCTTCAGTGGCATGATGCAGTTCTTGTAGGCCACCGCTGAAACTAGTCAGCAGGCATTCATCGAAAGTGTGCGGTGGCGTCTGTGTTGCGCCGCAGCTGCACGAAGGGCTGTCACAAAGGCCCCAGTGATAAATCTACAGGACTGTGAAATGTGGCCGTTATTGCATACTCCTATTGAATTTATATTAGAATTAATTTAAAAGACTATTTTCAAGTTTTGCTTGTCTTTAAACAAGTATGTTTTATTTGGGATATAAATCAGTGGTACTTCTTGTAAAGGGAAGGAGCTAGAGGTAATTAACCTGAATAAGCATATTAAGAATCTGGCCCTTAGCATTTTAATAACTAGTTGGAAAAAACACTGAACTGAGACATTTATTCAGAACTTGGGAAGAATAAGTTTTTTTCCTTAACAAAAACTACATTTGAATATTGTGGGACAAGGAGAAAAACAAACAGAACTTCAAATTCCAGACAATAGAAATATTCCATGTATGGCTTCTGGACTCATTAGCTTGGGCTTTCCCAATTCAAGCTATTTTCAGGTCCTGAGGTACACTTTTTCTCACTTAGAATCTTGTTTTTCTTCATCTCCTAAGGTGGTTTTAGTCTGATTGTATGGGCTTCCACACAACCTCCTGCTTTTTTCTGCTCATGAGATTAGAGGTGAAATTCTGGCCCCATTGAAGTCAGTGAGAGTTTTGCCATTTATTTCCATGAAGCAAGATTTTACCTTAAGTATATGACCATTCATCTGTCTCCCTACTTCTAACCTCATTCTCATAATCACCAGGACCCCCTCCAACCAAGATGTCGCCGCCTACCTGAGTGGCTCACTGGAACGTGAATTTGGAAGAGACGGGGAGACTGGACACCTGCCCGCAATGCTACACGACGACTGGAGAAGTGTATCGGCTGCCACTGGACGTGGTACGAGGAATGCCAGGAGCTGGGAGTCCCGGTGCCACGGGTGAAGAATACAGATCACACTATCATCACTCCGAGAGCTAGAACCATGCTGGAGAGGACCCTGAAGGATGCCATCTGCTGCCAATACGTGGAAAACCTGAAATGGAAGCCAGACCAGGGCAAAGCCAGACCAGGTGATGTGCAAGTGGGATGCCAGCAACGACTTCCTCCCTGGGGGCAGCTTCACCCAATTTGATGACTGGAGGTTCATGCACAGGGCCCGGCTCAACTGCGTCCCACAGAACGGTGTCGTCTGCCATGGGAATCGGGACAAGCGATGCAGGAAGTGTGACTATGCCAAAGAGACGCTACCCTATGTCCTGTGTAGCTGCAAGTCCCATTGAAGAGCTTGGCAGCTGCGACACAACACCATCCAAGATCTCCTGGCCAGAGCCATCCCGCCACTTGTGAGTAAGGTTGCCGTAAACTCCGACATCCCCGGAAGTGACAGCCAACTGCAACTGGACATCGTCATCACCAACGAGGATTGAAAGAAGATCATCATGGTGGACGTCACAGTGCCGTTCAAGAACATGATCCCGGCCTTCCATAATGCCCAAACTCAAAAGGTAGAGAAATATGTCCCTCTGGCCAAAACCTTGAGAGCTAAGGGTTACCAGGTCCACACACACGCACTGATCATTGGAGCCTTAGGCGCATGGGACCCCGGTAACAAGCGAGTGCTGGGAGAATGCAGAATTGGCCAATGCTACGCTCAACTGATGCCACAACTCATGATGTCAGATGCCATCAGGTAATCGAGGGATATTTACATAGAACACATCACCAGACATCGGCAATACCAGGAGGGATGAGCTGGAGTGCCGATGAGAGGCTCAGTCAGGAAAGTAACAAATACTTTCCGCATGGATTGTATTTTCTAAATGGACACCCAACCTAATTCTCAATTACTGAGGGACAATCTCCACTCATTGATATATTTTTCTTTCCACAACCAGATTTCCGTACAACTTTTCATGAGTGCTCACCCAAGTATTCGGATTCTAATATCTAAACTGTATTGTTAAATCTTTTCATCTAAATGTAGGTTATTGCTGATTATTTACTCTACGTATCATATGACTTTTAAAAACTAACTTTGTATTTGTGGATAATCTAAGCACTGTACCCAGATGTACAGACACTCTTTCCCCAACCTATGTTTTTATATATATATATATTTAACATTCGCTTTAATAAAATTTAATATCTTTGGTGTTCATCATTGCTTCTTAAAATGTTCTGCATGACATACCCATTTAATGAGTTATTGCTTACTACTCTTCTCCATGGACTACTTCCTTACCTATCTATTGTCAGGTGTCTTGCTAGGAGACTGAGTATTCACATAAGCTCCTTCTCCACACATACAGCCTTAAAAGGGCAGTGAATAGCTGGAACTCAAATCTCAGTAAACTTTAAAATCTGCCCAGAAATTTCAAATTCAGAAAGTTTAACAGGATTCAACGTTCCCTCAAACATGTCCTAATTTTTCTGTGTCTTTATACCTTTAAGTGCTTTCTCCCCAAGTAATCAATTTATATTTATTGATGAAGAAACTAATAGAATCTACTCCAGTAATAGAAATACACAGTGTACAGCAACTTACATTTTAATCCCAGTCACTTGTATAGAAATGTTTTAGGATTTTCACAGGATGATGCTTGTACACTATTGCGCTAATTCATATTCCCACATGCTCAATGCTTATCAGCGAAGAAACCTCAGTTGTCAGTCATGTCTGAAATCCTGCAGTGTTACTTGTAACACTCTGACCCCTTTCATATGTGTCACAACATTTCTGGAGAGCTCCACACTAAGAGCAATTTAAGAATAGTTGGCATGTTTATTAGAGGGCTGGTTTTCAATTACCTTCCAGATGCTGCCCTAGATTGAAATCATGGACCCACTAGACAAATAGTTCAAAGCTAATTTGTTAAAAATAGATCTCTTAGTTCAAATACTATTTTAGTGTCCTTTAGCCATTTCATGTTTTATAATGAGCAGAATTACACTGCTGGGGCACCTTTTAAATACATTTTCTCCTTAACAAATCAATAAAGCTCTTTTTAAAAATTCAATAATCAACACCCATGACTTATGAAGGTGACTAATTCAATACAAGTCAGTGCTTTATGAACTACTTTCCATTCAACGTATCAAGTAGTTTTTATTCTACACTGAACACAAATCATTGCTGCTTGCAAAAGCACTCATATTAAAAGTTTATCTGTGAACATTACAAGCTGGTTTTTTTCTTTTATGTAAACCATTCAGAGAATGCCTTTTGCATTTACTGGAAACAGGCCTTGGGAGAATACAAATTACCCTTAAAACACTAAATAAATCATTTGCAAAGTAAACCTTAAACAGAAACAATTTCAGTTGCTACAGCAGCACACCTATATGGTCATCAAATACAAAATAAGATACAGTATGTAGATACAGGACTGGCTTGAAAACCATGCAATACCAGATACATTCTGCAAAAGATAATCAGTTAAATGAACCATTTTATACCATGCACGTTTTCAAGCCTGATTTAGGAAACACATTAAACAGAGAGATACATTAGACTTGATTTGCAACTGTGCGACCCCAGTCTTATGTAGGTGTAATTCCATCTCTGCTAATTATATGCGCATTGAAGTGAATGGGAAGATTCTGATTGACTACAGTTGTTGGATCAGGGCTTTTATTTAGAGGTGATAGAGGTGATTGCCATTTGACAGAGGCACCAACACCTCCAGTGGAGATACAGTATCTTCCCCTAGACTTCAATGAGCACATAAACAGTTCCACAGCTATCACTCATTAGATGTCTGTATACAATCCTCAGAGGACAGAAGACGTTAGCTGAACAGACAGAGATCTAGGAAGGTGAAAGTCTGGCCTCCAGAAAACAGGGATTGTCATGATATCTTTACCCCAAAGTGACAACCCATCCTTGTCTACAAAATGTAACTAATCATGGTCTGCTTTGTACTTCCTATTTATCCTAGCTCTTTATGTAGCTATGAAAATATCATGCTTCTCCGGTAAGCCGCTTTTACAAGTGTCACACAAAATGAATTACTTTTAAAAATTTTAAAACGCTAAACTGGTAAACATTCTTTCAATAGATATTCTGAGTTATTCATCAGAAGGATCACTCAAGTTTATATCTCAGAAAAAACTGACATAACTCTGCAATTTGAAGTTATAGATGTTATGAGAATAAGCTAGAAAAAGACCTATTAACATACATGTCCACAATGAAAATTCTTGTTTATAAAGGAAGGGGTTGGAGTATGAGCTGATTTCAATGTACACTATATCTGATTGTTTATATTCTCCTTATGATTCATATTGACAGCATGATCCTGATCTCCCTGAAGTCAATAACATTTTTTCCATGGTCTTTAGGAAGAACAGGATTGGACTGTGTTTTATTACTATTCCCCCCCCCCTCAACTAATAACTTTAAAAGGAATATTCAATTTGTTTTCTTTTGTCAGAAGATATTATTCATCTAATTAGAAATATCTTTTGATAGCTAATCTCTCTGGGCTAGATTATTACACCTTTAGTCTTATGGTGTATCTGAGGTCCTTGAGAAATCCCATTGACTTCAGTGGAACTACATTTAGCAAATAATATTTAGCAAGTAATATTTAGCAAATGCTCGAAGCTCTGTCTCCCTCTGTTTTTTTATTATTATTATTATTTATCTTCTGTTAGGGTACAGATCTTGAGTTTCTTTAAGCATCTGTCTGCTTGATCTGACAGGCAGATACATGTTACATCTGTGTGCAGGCTCTATCCTTGGTGTGCTAAAACAGGATTCATTTGCTGAGCATGGCAATTGCTAGCCATATTGCTTTTTATCCAAGGGTAGAACTTCCCACTGTTGTCAATGGAAGTTCCCTGCTTTGACAGAGGATAGTACGTGGCCAAAAGTGTGCTGAGAGAAGGATTCACTGGAGAGAAAAAAAGCTGAGTCTCATAGTGTAATTATTACAAAGATGCCTCATATTCATGAGTGCTCCTCTTTTAGAAGGTGGGGTGGGGGGAGCTAGAGAAGGGGGACAGAATGTGAAGGAAATAATAGTTTTGCTATACTTGTGACTATACTAGTATAGTCTCTTTACATTTAGGGTCTCATTTCAGAGATGGTCTGTACGCTCTGTGGGCAAAATTTTGCCCCCACTCACACTTGAATCTATATTTTTGCAGCCTCAATAAATTGCAGTGCAAATAATATTTAGCTCTAATTATTGTACTTGCAAGCATATAAGGCTAATTAAATAGCCAGCTTAATAAAGTGGGGTGGGGGTGGGGAATAGGCACAGAAATGTAAGCCCAGCTCTGTGTGTGTGCAAAGCAGTGTTAGCAGAAAGAGAGGGCAGGTTGAGACTTGGATGAAAGTCAGGCCCTTAATTGTTTTCACTTTCTGTTTATGGAAACAATAGGCAGCAGTGGTTTTTTGAGTGTGTGGCAGGCGGCAGGCATCATCCCTGAACATTTACCCTTGTGGCACAGTGTCCCCCTGCAGTCTCCCTACTCTCTTCTATCCCTTTTGGGTCTTGCAATTATTAATTCCCAGACCCCAGTACTTAGACCAAGAATCATTAGTTTATTCATTAACTCTTTAGACTAGGCATGGGCAAACTTTTTGGGCGGAGGCCCACATCTGGGTGGGGAAATTGTATGCAGGGCCGGGGCAAGGTATTGGGGTGCGGGAGGGAGTGCGGGGTGTAGGAGGGGGTGTGGTGTGCAGGAAGGGGCTCAGGGCAAGGGATTGGGGCAGAGGAGGGGTGCGGGGTGTATGAGGAGGCTCAGGGAAGGGGGTTGGGATGCAGGAGGGGTGCGGGGTGCAGCAGGGGGCTCGGGGCAGGGGATCGGGTGCACAGGGGTGCAGGGTGCAGGAGGGAGCTCAGGGCAGTGATGCGGGGTGTACAAGGGGGATCAGGGCAGGGAGTTGGGGTGCAGGAGGGATGTGGGGCATATGAAGGAGCTCATGGCAGGGGGTTGGGGTGCACAGGGTGCAGCAGGGGGCTCAGGGCAGTGATGCGGGATGTACAAGGGGGATCAGAGCAGGGGGTTGGGGTGCAGGAGGGATGTGGGGCATACAAGGGGGCTCAGGGCAGGGGGTTGGGGTGCAGAAGGGGTGCACGGTGCAGGCAGGGGGCTTAGGGCAGGGAGTTGGGGGGCGGGGTGCAGGAGGGGTTCAGGCTCCAGGGTGGCAGCGGCACACACCAGGGCCAGGGCAGGCTCCCTGTTCCAGGAAGCGCTGCGGCCCCTGGGGTGAGGGAACGGAGGGCTTCACGTGCACTGCCCTTGCTGCGCCTCCAGGTACCTCCCCCAAAGCTCCCTTTGGCTGCGGTTCCCCATTTTCGGCCAATGGGTGCTGTGGGGGGGCGGTGCCTGGAGGCAACGGCCTGGAGGCCGCAGGGACGTTGGGCCAGCCGCTGCTGAAAGCGGTGCGGGGCCCGCAGGGCCATGAGGGGCAATCCCGTGGGCCAGATCCAAAGCCTCGAGGGGCCAGATCTGGCCTGCAGACTGTAGTTTGCTCACCCCTGCTTTAGACCCTCAACTCCACCCTTTCTTTGGGAATTAGCGGATGCTAATTAAGACTGGAGGAGTCCCACACTCTCTTCCTGGGCCTGTGCACTAATTCAGGTATGCTTACCCTCCTTGTGGTCAAGATTTGCACAACCCCAGGACCTGTGTTAACAATTCCATCCTTTCAGCCATCCATTGAGAAAAAACATACAAGGCACCAATCCTCCAGAAGTTCCTCTCCTTGGCAACAGCCCACTCCAGCTGAACTTTGTATCTTTGTATCAAGTCCAGATGCTCAATTACCTATCAACCAGCCACTTTGATAGATAATTACCATCAGGTGGGCTGAAATGGGCTCATCTTCCTTCAGGCAGTCTATATGAGATAGACTGAGCCCATCATCCCATGACAGTGTTTTTTGTTTCCCCCATGAAAAATGTTTCTTTTTGTAGTGAATGTTCTTACAGTCCTTTCACTAGAATAAAGTGCCTATTTTTCTGAGGGAAAAGACTTTACGTAAAGTGGAGGCAAAATAGTTGTGAAATTTGTGCAAAATAACACAGCTTGTACTTTTCTAACTCTTTCTATTGGGTCTGTCACAAGCTGGCTAGTCCTTTAAGAAGAGTCAGGCTCAGCCTGACCTGCGATGGATCAGCCACCACTTGGTCCCCCAATGATCCTGACTGACTGGGGATTACAGAGACCCAGGACTAGAGCTGGATGAAATGTTTCATTTCATTGCCATGAGCTGTCCATTAATTGCAGTTAACTCACACGATTAACTCAAAAAAAATTAATCACAGTTAAAAAAATGAATCGCTATTAATCGCACTGTTAAACAATAGAATACCAGTCGAAATTTATTAAATATTTTTGGAAGTTTCTCTACATTTTCAAATATATTGATTTCTATTACAACACAGTGTACTAAGTGTACAGTGCTCACTTTATATTATTATTTTTATTACAAATATTTGCATTGTAAAAATTATAAACAAAAGAAATAGTATTTTTTCAAATCACCTCATACAAGTACTGTAGGGCAATATCTTTATCGTGAAAGTGTAACTTACAAATGTAGATTTTTTTTTTGTTACATAACTGCACTCAAAACCAAAACAATGCAAAACTGTAGAGCCTACCAGTCCACTCAGTCCTACTTCTTGTTCAGCCAATTGCTAAGACAAACAAGTTTGCTTACATTTATGGGAGATAATGCTGCCCACTTCTTATTTACAGTGTCACCTGAAAGTGAGAACAGGCGTTCGCATGGCATTTTTGTAGCCGGCGTTGCAAGGTATTTATGTGCCAGATATGCTAACATTCATATGCCCCTTCATGCTTCGGCCACTATCCCAGAGGATATGCTTCCGTGCTGATGACACTCGTTAAAAACATAATGCATTAATTAAATTTGTGACTGAACTCCTTGTGGGAGAATTGTATGTCTCCTATTCTGTTTTACCCGCATTCTGCCATATATTTCATTTTACAGCAGTCTCGGATGATGACCCAGCACATGTTTGTTTTAAGAACACTTTCACTGCAGATCTGATAAAACGCAAAGACGGTACCAATGTGAGATTTCTAAAAATAGCTACAGCACCCAACCCAAGGTTTAAGAATCTGAAGTACAGTCCAAAATCTGAGAGGGATGAGGTGTGGAGCATGCTTTCAGAAATCTTAAAAGAGCAACACTCTGATGTGGAAACTACAGAACCCGAACCACCAAAAAAAGAAAATCAACCTCCTGCTGGTGGCATCTGACTCAGATGATGAAAATGAACAGGTGTTGGTCCGCTCTGCTTTGGATCATTATCGAGCAGAACGCGTGTCCTCTGGAATGGTGGTTGAAGCATGACGGGACATATGACTCTTTAGCACATCTGGCACACAAATATCTTGTGACGCGAGCTACAACAGTGCCATGTGAATGCCTCTTCTCAGTTCCAGATGAGATTGTAAAGAAAAAGCGGGATGGATTTTCGCCTGCAAATAGTAACCAAACTTGTTTGTCACAGTGATTGGTGGAAGTAGGACTGAGTGGACTTGTAGGCGCTAAAGTTTTACATTTTTGAATGCAGTTATTTTTTGTACATAATTCTACATTTGTAAGTGCAACTTTTATGATAAAGAGATTTCACTACAGCACTTGTATTAGGTGAATTGAAAAATACTATTACTTTTGTGTTGTTCTTTACAGTGCAAACACATATTGATTTCAATGACAACACAGAATACAAAGCGTACAGTGCTCACTTTATATTTATTTTTGATTACATATTTGAAAATGTAGAAAACATCCAAAATATTTAAATAAAGGGTATTCTATTATTGTTTAACAGCACAATTAATCACGATTATTTTTTTTAATCTCTTGACAGCCCTAATATATATATTGAAATATACAGTCTGGGGTTGTACACCTTTTGTGAATTCAGGTCAACTGTGGCAAATAGTTTCCAAAAAGAAACAAATCAGAAATGTATGAAACATTTTCTTTTGGTTCAACCACCAAATCAAAATCTTGTGCCCTGGGTAGGACAGGACAAGGCAGATATTTCTTGTTCACTTGGACACTTACATCCATGCTATATGTCCCTCGTAGTCACCCTGAATAGTAGCTCTAAGCATTCACAACTCACAGCCACATCCCCTGTTCTATAAAGGGCAGAAGACTTGGTTCACTTATCAGAACCAGCTGGGAAGGAGTCAGATGATTTCACTAAATGGTCAGGAAAGCTCATTTGGGTAGGAGAGCTGCAGGAGAGAGGTTGTCAAGGCTGTATCCCCACTTTGAACTTTAGGGTACAAATGTAGGGGCCTGCATGAAAACTTCTAAGCTTAACTACCAGCTTAGCTCTGGTCCCACTGCCACCATTTCCAATGGATTCCCTCCCTGGGAAGCCTTGAAAAACCTTCACCAATTCCCTGGTGAATACAGATCCAAACCCCTTGGATCTAAAACAAGGAGAAATTAACCATTCCCCTCCTTCCTCCCATCAACTCCTGGTGAATCAAGATCCAAACCTCTTGGATCTTAAAACAAGGAAAAATCAATCAGGTTCTTAAAAAGAAGGTTTTTAATTAAAGAAAAAGGTAAAAATCATCTCTGTAAAATCAGTATGGAAAATAACTTTACAGGGTAATCAAACTTAAAGAGCTCAGAGGACTCCCCTCTAGTCTTAGGTTCAAAGTACAGCAAACAAAGATAAACACTCTAGTAAAAGGTACATTTACAAGTTGAGAAAACAAAGGAAAACTAACACGCCTTGCCTGGCTATTTACTTACAAGTTTGAAATAGGAGAGACTTGTTTAGAAAGATGTGAAGAACCTGGATTGATGTCTGGTCCCTCTCAGTCCCAAGAGCGAACACCTCCCGAACAAAGAACACAAACAAAAGCCTTCCCCCCCCTAAGATTTGAAAGTATCTTGTCCCCTTATTGGTCCTTTGGTCAGATGCCAGCCAGGTTACCTGAGCTTCTTAACCCTTTACAGGGAAAAGGATTTTGGAGTCTCTGGCCAGGAGGGATTTTATAGTACTGTACACAGGACAGCTGTTACCCTTCCCTTTATAGTTATGACAGAGGTTATCTGCTGTGGCTATCCCTAAAGAGGTTGTGGTAAGAGAAAAAGAGGCTTCTGTGGGAAATCCAAGAGAAAGCCAATGCCTAGCCAAAGAAATAGAGACTGGGGGAAGACTCCAGCAAGGAAACCCTGAGGGTCAGCAGTAGAGCTGGGTGAAGGTTTCTGTATGAAGTTTATTTGCTGCAAAAATGCAGTTTTGTTCAGCAGATACTATTTGTGAATTTGAACTAATTGTTTAGTTTTCCAAGGCCAGCTTCAGGAGTGAGTGGGAATGTCCTTCTTTATAAATCTTTAGCCCACTGGTTAGGGTGCTTGCCTGGGATATGGATGAATCTACTCTGGAACAGGGGCTTGAACTCAGATCTTTTCCCCAGTGAACACCTTAACCAGGATACAGCTCTTCTGGTGTGGGTTGCTTTCAGTCTCTTTTGTTGGAGTTGTTCCATCTGATATAAATACCTAAATATTCATGGGTCAAAGCGTGAGACAATGAGTCTATAGCCTGGCACTCACCTCTGAGTGATTCCTGTCCCCCCTCTAAATCCGGCGGTGAAGGGATTTGTAGAAGCACTCTATAAGAGAATTTGGTGAAGCCCAAGAGGGTTGCAGATACTTCTATTTTTTTCCCCCTTTGGAGCTATTGTTTGTTTTTGTTATCAGTGCCTCACGTGGGTGTGCTAAGAGAGACAGCAGTTCACAAGCAGGCCGGTAGAGGTCTTGTCACAGGGAAATTTATTTTTCCAGACTGATTTGTTTGGTTTATTAAATTCAACACATTCCTACACCTTAATCATACATATAGGACAGCTGATTATTATTTGAATTACTCATGTTTTTTCCTCCTCTTATTCATCAATGCATGATTTAAAGGAGTTAACCTTTAGGGCTTTTTAATAAAAATAAAGTTAGAACATGCCATGTTGAAGAAAAACAGGGATTTGAGCTTTCAAGTCAACTAAAGAGATTTTTTCCCCCTGCAGGATTATTTTCCTAGAAAAATACTGTGACTGATATGTGGTCTTTTATTATCTATTCTTAGTTAATATAATGGTCTCTGGCTACATACATAAGGCCTTTGAGTAGTACCACAACAAATCAGATTGCAGTCTTACAGAAAGATGGATTAGATTTGTTGTACCATTCACTATTCTCATTACAATTATCACAAGAATGAATTCATAATATTTCCTAGCCATTACTCATTGTCATTACAGAATGTAGACTGAGGACTAGAAAGCCTCACACAGTCTGTACAACCTGATGATACCATAAATCAGACCATTTTGACCTTTTTAAATGTTCAGTTATTTGATATGTTAGTCATTCTCAATTGCCTATTTATATACTACTCTGCCAGGTGCATTACAGAAAGCTTTTGACTTTCTCTGTAGCAGGTGTACAGTAGACCACAACTGGAAGCAGGGTATCAGACTTGATGGACCATATATTAGTAGTATGCTAGCAACTCATATGTTCTTATTAACATCATAACTAGAAAGCATTAAGCAAAAGGTAGATGCAAGTCAGCCACTCACAAAACCAAAATGTATAAATATTTTATACAATAACTGCAAAATGGGTGTATGTCCATAACATTCCAGTATACTTAAGTGTGTGTTACAGAAAATAAATGGGTAAAGGAAGGAAGATGTAGAAGAAAAATTGTGCAAAGATTAATTCAAGGCAGTGAAAATCATTATCTACTATTAATATGAATGTTACAAATGTAAATCTTATTCTAGCAATAAAACAAGTACAATTTCATTTATAAAAAAGTCAGTGATGGAAATGGAATCCCTCACACCGTAAATGAAAGCTGGCTTTTAAGTTCTGTAAAGCAGGAGTAATGTTGTAGCTTTCACCATGTGTAATACATAGTGGTTATGTGTACAGACATATACATACACACACACACACACACAGTATTTGGCAAAAGAATTTTCTTCTCTTCAAAAATATATAGCGCGATACCACTGATATTGTGCAATGTTTCTTTTGTCTTCCTCCTTTTACAAATACAACGGACCTACCGTGCTACATGCTGAGCTGTAAATTAAAGACTGAACTAGCTGAAGGAGTGAGATGGTAGATAATTTAAATTCAGTTTCTATAGATTATAAAAATGAATATCATTGATATTCAGTCATGATTGTATTTAAGATGGAGTCACTCAGCAGCCATTTAAATTTTTTTAGCAACCATATGAACTACTATATTAGAATCCTATACCCAATATCTCACACTCTTGTGTTTGAAACTAATTTAACTTAAAATGAGTCCAAAGCTATGTCTTCACTAGAAATGCTGCAGTGACAGGGAGGAGTTTCCTGTTGCTGTAGTTAATCCACCTCTCTGATAGGCCGTACCAAGGCTGACAGGAGAATTCTTCCATTGTCTACAATGGGGGTTAGGGCAGCTTAACTACATTGCTCAGGGTTGTGAATTTTTCTACACTCTTGAGCAATGTAGCTGGGTCAACCTAACTTTAGTGTACACCTGGCTTAAACAATCAGTAATTCTGCAGATTTCAGTAGAATTACCCTGGTGTGACATTAGCCCCTTGCTGGATTCATTGTCAGCTAACCATTGATCCCTCACGGTCAGACAATTCACACTAATTATAATGCCAAAGAGTGTAGTTTTTGACCAAAATTTTCTAAAGTGATCATTGATTTTGGGTGCTCAACTTGAAACACATTAAAGGGACCTAATTTTTAAAGGGCAAATGGTCAGCAGTCTATAAAAAAATCAGGCTATTTTAAGGTGTCAAATTAGGCATTTGAATTTATAAATTTACAATTTGTCAGTTTATCAATTTACAATATTTTGCTTATTTTAATTTTTTAAAATTGTCTTATTTTAAAATTTGGGTGTGGAAGGGGTGGGAATGGTATTAGAAACAAACAAAACTCAGGAACTATTACACAGATAGTGCTTTTTCCACACAAGATGGACGATAATCCAAAGATCTTGCAAAATGTGTTATTTACAGAGGAGCAAGAGAAAGAAAATGCAGCATAAAACATACGCTGGACAAGAAGCAACGGGCTTAAATAGCAGCAAGGGAGGTTTAGGTTGGACATTAGGAAAAATTTCCTAACTGTCAGGGTGGTTAAGCACTGGAATAAATTGCCTAGGGAGGTTGTGGAATCATTGGAGATTTTTAAGAGAAAGGTAGACAAACACCTGTCAGGAATGGTCTAGATAATACGGAGTCCTGCCATGACTGCAGGGGACTGGACTAGATGACCTCTTGAGGTCCCTTCAGTCCTATGATTCTATGATGAAAATCTTGATAGATATTGGCCTATTGCAACCCTCTGGCATCTTTCAAGATAAATTGTGAAGGAAAGCAGCAAAAAACCCTGCATCAGTCATGTTCTTCTTACAGACAGTATGTTGGCATAAATGGAAAACCAGCTCAGGTCCCATAACTTTGGAATTTTTAGAACTCCATTTCACAGATTAATGTGCATTGGAAGTGGGGTGAATGTTGGTCACTTTGACAGACACATCCCTGCTCAAGTGCAACTTTATCATTAGCTCATAAAAAAAAACCTATTTTTGAAGAGGTTCAGAAAAGGGCAACTAAAATGATTAAGGGTTTGGAACGGGTCCCATATGAGGAGAGATTAAAGATGCTAGGACTCTTCAGCTTGGAAAAGAGGAGACTAAGGGGGGATATGATAGAGGTATATAAAATCATGAGTGATGTGGAGAAAGTGGATAAGGAAAAGTTATTTACTTATTCCCATAATACAAGAACTAGGGGTCATCAAATGAAATTAATAGGCAGCAGGTTTAAAACAAATAAAAGGAAGTTCTTCTTCACGCAGCGCACAGTCAACTTGTGGAACTCCTTACCTGAGGAGGTTGTGAAGGCTAGGACTATAACAGAGTTTAAAAGAGAACTGGATAAATTCATGGTGGTTAAGTCCATTAATGGCTATTAGCCAGGATGGGTAAGGAATGGTGTCCCTAGCCTCTGTTTGTCAGAGGATGGAGATGGATGGCAGGAGAGAGATCACTTGATCATTGCCTGTTGGTACACTCCCTCTGGGGCACCTGGCATTGGCCACTGTTGGTAGACAGGATACTGGGCTAGATGGACCTTTGGTCTGACCCGGTATGGCCTTTCTTATGTTCTTAAGAACAACCCTTTAACTTTGAAATGCACCACATGACTTTAGTTCCTGGGAAAGGAGACCCCGAACATTTTAGCCCCGTTTGAAAGTTACTCAGTTTGAACACGGGGTTGGAAATTACATATAGGAGGTAAGAGTAATAGGGAGAGGAGAATGACCTACTTGTACAAAATCCGAATTTTAGTTGCCTCAAATTTAGGTACGCAACTTTTGACATACAAGTTTTCAGAGACAGCGAACACTCACAGCTCTGGGAGTTCAGCTGGAGTTTTGGGTGTTTAACATTTTTTTTAAATTAAGTCCAAGCTGCCTCAAGTTGGGATATGCAAAATTGGAGCGCCCCAAATTAGGGACCGCTGGGGGGGGGGAGAGGGAAACTGAGTAACAATTGAATTTCTAGAACTTTATACTTTTAAAGTACTTCAATAATCATGGATAGTTTTAGAGTTTCATTCTAATGTAATCAGATTGTTATAGGAATGGAATAGTTTCCCCCCCCCCCTTATTTTTTTTTTTTTTTTTTTTTTACTACAGCAATCCATTGTGTCACTGGAAGCCAACCTGTACACCAGAAAATACTCTGCAAGGCAGGTGGAATGTTAAGGTGCCAGGAGCTTATTTGCATATCTAAGGCATGTGCACTTTTTCTTTCATTTTTCCCTCTCTACTTCTGAAAGACTATTTTTCTTCATCACTTGAAACTGCCTTTCATGTACTGATATGTTAAAATTCTCTCACTCAGCTATAGCTTATTCTAGTTTACTCTAGCCAACTCCGATTTGGGGGAAAGAAGAAGAATTCAAAGGCAAGATATTAAGAGATAAAGAAAGTGCTCATTTATAAGGAATGCCTCATGTCTTTGAAGCCACAGGAAGCTCTCAAAATTCTACATTTTTCAGGCACTAGCATAATTGAATAAATTGTGAGTTCTATCTATCCATCTATATCAAACATCAGTGTAGGTTTGGAGTGCCGGAATCATCATGCACAATACATAGCCCAGTTCAATTCTTTCCCTTCTTCCTCCCAAGAAGACAAAAACAAAACACTACTTATTTTCTTTTCTCCTCAACTTCCTCTTCTGTTTTTTGGCCTCCTCCTCATTCTTCTTGCAGTTGCTGGTACGAGAAAACTGAACTGAATTTAGTCCTAAAAAAGCATTCAGATTTGTTCTGAAAACCAAATAGGAGGAATCCAGGAGGCTATTGGAAGTGGCTCTTAGTAGCTTTTCTTTAACCTTGGTCAGACATGGGAAAGGCCAAGTGAGGGCCTGATTAGTAGCTGGACTAAACCTGGGTTTTCTCTCTCCAGTGTGGAAACTATTGGTAAAAGCTGACTTTTAAATAGTGATCACTGCAATAGAAAAAGGGCGGAAAAGAGATCAACAATTTAAAAAAGGAGTGTCTAAAGTTAGGAACCTAAATCATTTGTAGGTACAAATAAGTGGTCTAATTTTCAAAGGTGCTGACTCACCACTCACCTTTGCTCCCATTAACCTCAATGGGAGCAGAGCAAGACATTTAAAAACATTACTTGTGTGTGTGTGTGTGTGTGTGTGTGTGTGTGTATAGACAAGTAAAATTTCAAATTGGCTATTGACAGATGAGTCTATCCCATCTTTGTATTACTTTATTTTACTAAACAAGGCCTTGTTCCTGCATGGATAGGTTTTCTAACACTTATGGAAAGAGGATATACATATTCTTTAGATATTGAAATCAACATATTCAGTCTGTTGTGTGAAATATGGAGATTTTAAGTCCTCAAGACTTACCAGGGGTGAGTGTGTGTGTGTGTGTTTAAAAAGGCAGCTTTTAAAAAATGTGAACAAAAATGTGTGGTTATTGGGTCTAGATTATGAATGTCAGAAGATAACCCAATATACATACTACCCCAAAATTAACAGATCACTAATAGATGTAGTTGGAAATGGAGCAGTGAGAGAGTGCATGAGCGCAAGCCCATTTAGGGTGTCAACATTTTAAAACTCTATATTAGGATGACAGGCAAAGCTGACATGAGTGGCGTTGTACTGGAAGGTTTGAATGGCTGCCATCAACCAGTTCTCTGATCTGCAGACTGAAGCTGATGTGTGTGCTAGGGGGTGTGTGCATTTGCCATTTCCCCCTTCTGATTTTTAAGATTCTCAGAAGAATCAATAGGGATCTGTCCATTCTTGTCTAGAACATTATCTAAAACTTTGGAATTGATGGACTGCAGCATTCCAAAGTTATCACACTACATCCAGACCAAGACAGAAAATAAATTTGTTGAGAAGCTCACTGGACCATTAATGTTAATTTTCCAATAAGTCTTGGCACACTAGGTAAGTTCCAGAACAAAGCTAATGTTGTGCCAACTTTTTAAAACGCTAAATGGGATGTCCTGGGCAAAATAATGGAGAGGCTGATACAGGACTTGATAAAGATCTAAAGGAAAGTACTATATTTAATACAAATCAACATGTGTTTCTGGAAAATAGATTCTGTCAAACTAACTCTTTTTTTTTTGAGTTTACAAGTTTGCTTGGTAACAGTAATAGTGTTGATGTAATATCCTTAGATTTCTGCGAGGCATTTGACTTCGTACTGTATGAAATTTTGAGGAAAAAACTAGACCGATGTAAAGTTGGGATGGCACACATTAAATGGATTAAAAACTGGGTAACTGATAGGTCTCCAAATGTAATTGTAAATGAAGAATAGTCATCAAGTGGGTCTGTTTCCCATGGGGACCTACAGGGATTGGTTACTGGCTCTATGCTATTTAACATATTTATCAATGACTGGGAAGAAAACATAATCACTGAGTATGGAGACAACACAAAAATTGGGGGGAGCAATAATTCAATCAGTGACCAATTGTCTTAGTTATCTGGATT
The DNA here is from genome assembly GCF_013100865.1 of Trachemys scripta elegans. Lineage (NCBI taxonomy): Eukaryota > Metazoa > Chordata > Testudines > Emydidae > Trachemys > Trachemys scripta. The sequence goes on along the minus strand of NC_048308.1, from coordinate 51,775,157 downwards.
ACTTAGTAAACTGGGTGCAAGTAATTAATATTTTAATACAGATAAATATATATGTATACATCTGGAAACAAAGATTGTAGGCCATCCTAACAGGATAGGGGTGGACTATCTAGGAAGCAGTGACTCTGAAAAAGATTTGAGGGTCATGGTGAATAATCAGCTGAACATGAACTCCCAATGTGATGCTGTGACCAAAAGAGCTAATGTGATGTATAAACAGGAGAATCTTGAGTAGAAATAGATAGGTTATTTTACCTCAACATTTAACACTCGTGTGACTGTTGCTGGAATACTATGTCCAGTTCTGGTGCCCAGAATTCAAGAAAAATGTTGATAAATTGGAGACTGTTCAGAGAAGAGCCATGAGAATGATTAAAGGATTAGAAAACATGCCTTATTCTGATAGATGCAAGGATCTCTGTCTATTTAACTTAAAGAGAAGGTTAAGGGTGACTTGATTACAGTATGAGTACCTAATTGGAGAACAAATGTTTAATAAAGAGCTCTTCAATCTACCAGAGAAATGTAAAACACAATCCAATAGCTGGAAATTGAAACCAGACAAAAATGTACAGCTTATTTCAAGTCTGAATTTAAGTGAGTAACAATTGGAACTATTTATCAAGGGTTGTGGTGGATTCTCCATCGCTGACAATGTTTTTCTAAAAGCTGTGATCTAGGAATTATTTTTGGGAAGTTCTATGACCTGTGTTATATATGTGATCATAATTGTCCCTTCTAGCCTTAAAAATCTGAGCATAGGGCCTTCCTTCATTCACCTTTATTCAACCACAATATTTAAATAAGCTTTTTACTATGCATTGTTTTATAGAGGTAAATATTTTCTTACATGAATCACTTCATTATTATTGGCTGTATTGGCCCTGTTAATTAAAAATGATTTATCATTAGTCATTTTTTACTGACATGTTTCATAGTTTTCCACCTTTTGGGGTAGGACAATCACTTTCACCCACCAAAAGCAGTTTATAACAAAGTTGATGTGCTGGGAATCATTCCAAATATGTACTGTTTGAATCTTTAATTACAGGTATTCTAAGAACAGCATCTCTTTTGCCAGGAGAAAAAAGAAACCCTTTCACTTCACCCAGACACAAATTAGACGCAAAGAGTAACCTTTCATATAGTGCAAGTACTGCTGTCTAATTTGTAAATGTTGGTTATGAATTATCTAATCAGACAGGCTTCAATTAAAATGACACTGAGTAAAGTTCACAGTGCAGCAACTATATGTGTAGGTTCAGTGAGCAATTGATTACAAGCTGCTATGAACACCAACTCTTTATAAGTTCTGAATAACTTTAGATACAGAATTATCATAGTGGAATAACATGTCAAATTTAGAAATTTCAGTAGAGATTAATTGGGAATTTTGCTATAAATTAACATTTTCAGTCAAAGTGAGAATTAATCTGTCAGTCTCAGAGTTTTAGATGTCATTCATCACTGTAGTGTATATTTATGGTGAATCAGAATGAAAATTTTGATTCTCAGTCTACTGTATACCAGCCTTCCCCAAAAAGTAAAATGTACTTTAGATTTAGTGGTTGTTGCTGTAATTCCAAAAATATTAAAACATTAGTTTATCTGATATTCCCAAAACATGTAGAGCTACTTAAGATGGCACCAAATTAAATAAGTATCCTATCAAAATATTTATATCCTGTTCATCACTATTGTATGAGAGCATCTCACTAAACCATATGTCATAGTCTAATCAATGCTGGTCTTTGGTTTTCTTCCTTTTCTACCCTAAAGGAGGGAAAGACTGTACAATCCTTTAAATTCATTATTTTTATTATTGTTGGTAATCAAAAGCTAAGAGATGGGTCTATTTAGCATTGAAGTTGATGAGATTTATGGTCTTGGTCTCTTCTGGAAAGATCTTCCAAAGCCATAGATCAGCTGTGGAAAAAGCTTCTGATTCCACTAGTATCTTTTTCAAAATCATAAATTCTAAAACTCCCACAGAGAGTAACTGGTAGGTCATATTCACAGCAAAATAAGCCAGACTATGGAAGGCTTCTCCAGATTATGACCAGAACCTTGAGGCTAATCTGCTATTCAATGGTCAGCCAGTGTAATGTCTAGAGTATTGGGATGAGGTCCTGACATCAACCTCTGTTGCTTATCAGCCATTTTGAAACAAAAGGAGCTTGTAGTGAACTGTCTGTGTCATTGTCTGATACAATCCATTGAATAAATCACAAGTCACCGTCAAAAGAAGTTTCTTGTGATCCAGGGCAATCAGTCAGAAAAAAAGCATTTGTGTTAGTTGGTGCTGTTGAAAGTGGTTGCAGCAAAGAATTCAGGGACGACCTGTAGCATAGGACCTGGCACAGTGGCTAGAGGGCCCCCTCAAATGAAATTGATATTGTTATGGCTTAGTTAAGGGTAATGACATGAGATGAACATGAGTAGGTGAACTGGTTCTCTTCAATTAAGAACAAGCCCAAGCATGCAACACACACAAGTTCCTTGTAATGAATGCAGTCTGAGAATTCCTGAAGGGCTGAAAAAGCTATGTTATGTTAGTGGGTGGTATTCACGTCCTACCCTTTAGGTGCAGATTTTACCATATATTTTTCAATAGTTTATATATGAAAAGCTGTTTCTTACTTTTAAAATATCCTAGGAGTCCTGTGAAAAGTGATAGGAGTGTAAAAACCCAATTGGAATACATTTTTTGGAACTAAACAAGGTAAGATGGGGCCATTTAATTAGAACATCACAAAGTTTGCAAAATTTATCTTAAACTGCATGATATACTCAGGGTTAAGAGGGAGTCCTGCTCTCCCCCTTCATTTAAGAAACGCACACAAAAACAAACTAAGATCTCATCTCAGTGTATAAGCATATTTAATGACCAGGGTCCCTAAGACAGGAGTGCAGATGAACCTGAAACACATTAATGGCTTAAACAAATAATTTTGCCTCCGATAGCTAAATTAGAAAGGCTACCTTAATAATATTGTCCATAAGGGAGTATGGGAATCTTCAGCAATACACCCCTGCTAGGGGTGATGAGGAATGAGACCAGGAGAAACTCTTTATGCAAGGAAGCAGGGGATTCCAAAATGATTGTCTCTGAAATACAAATTTGTCAGAATAATTTTCCCGGGGTTTTTGGAACACTTGTTTGATTCTTTAGGGCCTCTACCTGAACAACTGTGGAGCTGACAGTGCTGCATTCCTATTGCAAGGCATGCCCGTAGAGGAAAATAATGAAAGGGCAGAAGAGCAAACCGATGAGGTGACAAGTCATTACCCATATTCTAGAAGACAATTCGTTTCAGAAGTGACAGTTTTAGTACACACAGACATGCAGAAAGATTTTTTTCCTCTTAAACAATATGTTTCCTTCTTAAATGCTGACATATTTCTACCCTTCAAAGAATAAAGAGATAGCTACCTGCCAAAACCAAATCATAGCTGCTGTCAGAGATCTCTCACAGTCACACCTAGTACATTCAGTACTCACATGTGACACATGCTGAACCTTTGATGGACATTAAGTTGCACTGCAATGGAATGGCCTTATATAGAAATGAGCCTTTCTGTCTATACTTCTGTAAAACTGTGAGATAAAGTAAATTCTTAACATTTAACAGTATTTACAAGGACAAGAAGGACTTGGATATTATTGCCATCGGTGTTATGGTAAGGATTTAGAAAATATAAATAGATATGGACTGCTTTAGTAACTACATCAGTACATACTTATCTTCATAATATTAAAACTTTTGTTACAGGAAAAGGTAATAAGCTTGATACTTCTTTTTTTTTTTTTTTACACACTGATTCTTAGCTAATTAGTCTGATCTGTTTCCCCAGGTTGGACTCCATGTGTGGGACTCAAAAAACACGTGGATGTTGCTCAGCTGTTTCTCCATCCCCTCACGGAGAAGACTTGGATAAAGTCTGGTAACACATCTATCAGGCTTCCCAAAGAGTTTTTTTTTTTTTAAATGCCTCATCTTAGAGGAACAGCTCAGGCTATGTGCATTTTAACTTGATAGCTGTAGTTAGTCATTGGCTGCATGTGTGTGTTCTTCCTGTGTTCTGTGCAGAAAGCTGGCCCAGCAAACAGGTCAAACTGCCCTATAAGACCACCAGACTTGGTTTGTAGTGAAGACACCCAGCCAGGTTTATTGTCGACAAAGCACGGTATTAGTGCCCTGTATGTGCTACAAGTACACTTAATACATGTATGCCTGTGACAATGGACTCAGCTCAGTGAATGGTGGGACTTTTCGTTCCTCCCCTCAGCTGGATAGAGACTCCATCTGAGATCCCTCTTTATACAAACAAGTTACATATTGCCCCTCTGATGTAGTTAGTTACTACCCTTTACCTTGTACACATTCGTTCAATCAAAACATCTCTATCCATCAGACTGTCATCCTGACCTTATCTTTAGGGGGGGTCACCACGTTCCTGTTATCTTTGGGGAGTATGTTTGTACCATGCCTAATATCGGGGTATTCTGGAACCATCCTTCTGGAATGTGTTTGCATGAGTGTCCTGTGCCTAGTACTTCTTAGGAATGTGGGCTTTTGCAATACCAGCCCTGTTCTTGCCAGGTACTGTGAACTCACAAGCAGGCATATTTATAAAAGGGCCTGACTTCTGCTCACAGCCTGACTTCTGCTAACTTTCCTTTATATCATCAGGGCCTGACTACTGTTTTAGTTCAGATCTCAGGCTCTCTTTTCCTATACAATAGTTAATATCATTAGGTCTTCTGTCTTGCTGTTCTTAATGGGAGATAAACTAGGTGTCCTGGCCAAAATTCCCTTACTAAGTTATACATTTTCTGGCTGGGACCAGAAGCAGCACTGCCAAAATGGCACAAGAGAGGCAGTCCAAAGATCCTGTGAGACATGATTAGAGGGGAGATTTCAAGGACCTCCTGCAAGAAGCCTACTAACTATTAAATTATCAAGCAAAATATGAAGGCCCAGAAGTAGAGATAATTCAGCAACATTTAGGATAGGCTGCTGAATTTTGGAGTGCCTATTTGAATTTAACCTCTAAATCTCTTGATCACTATCAGTTTTCCACCATGTAGTCACTTCAAATGAGAGGGCATACAGCTACACACTATTACCAGTATATCATGAACAAATTACAAAAGGCCACTTTTTTATATTCTTTGCAATGATATGGAACAGAATTATCAGGTACATAGATGAACGCAATACTTTGGGGAGGAGTCACATTTTTTTGCAAAGGGAAATCATGTCTCACCCATCTGTTTACCTCCTCAAAGTATTCTAAAAGTGGACAAGGTGATCCAGTGGATATACTGTGCTTGGACTTTTGTCAAAAGCTTTTGACAAAGGTCCCTCACCAAAGGCTCTTAAGCAAATTAAGGAGCCCCAGGATAAGAATGAATGTCCTCTCATGGAACAGTAACTGGTTAAATAATAGGAAACAAAGGATAGGAATAAATGGTCCCTTTTCACAGTAGAGAGAGGTAAATAGCGGGGTCCCCAAGGATCTGTAATGGGACCAACCCTATTCAACATATTCATATACAATCTGGATCAAGTGTAAACTGTGGTGGCAAAATTTGCAGATGATTCAAGATAGTTGAATCCACAGCAGACTGTGAGGAGTTACAAAGGGATCTCACAAAACCAGGTGGCTGGGCAAAAAAATGGCAGATGAAATTCAATGTTGATAAATGAAGAGTAATGCACATTGGAAAACAATTCCAACTATACATACAAAATGAAGTAATCTAAATTAGCTGTTACCGCTCAAAGACCTTGGAGACATTGCAGGTAGTTCTCTGAAAACATCTGCTCAAAGTGCAGGGGAAGTCAAAAAGCTAAAAGAATGTTAGGAACCCTTAAGAATGGGATAGATAGTAAGACAGAAAATATCATAATGCTGCTCTATAAATCCATGATACTCACACCTTGAATACCACAAGCAGTTGTGGTTACCCCATCTCAAAACAAGACATATTAGAATTGGAAAGGAGTACAGAGAAGGGCAACAAAAACAATTGGAATATGTTCTTCCATATGAAGAGAACATAAGAACGGACATACTGGGTCAGATCAAAGGTCCATCTGGCCCAGGATCCCGTCTTCCAACAGTGGCCAATGCCAAGTTCCCCAGAGGGAATGAACAGAACAGGTAATCATCAAGTGATCCATCCCCTGTCGCCCATTCCCGGCTTCTGGCAAACAGAGGCTAAGGATACCATTAGAGAGATTAAAAAGACTGGGACTTGTTCAGTTTGGGGGGGAAATGACTAAGGGAGTATACAAGATAGATGTCAATAAAATCATGAATGGTGTGAAGAAAGTGGACAAGAAGTGTTATTTACCTCTTCACATAACACAAGAACCAAGGGACACCCAATGAAATTAATAGGCAGCAGGTTTAAAACAAACAAAAGGAGGTACTTCTTCTCACAACGCAGAGTCAACCTGTGAAAGTCATTGCCATAGGATGTTGTGAAGGCCAAAAGTATAAATGGGTTTGAAAAAAGAATTAGATAAATTCATGGAGGATAGGTTCATCAATGGCTATTATCCAAGAGAGTCAGGGACACAATCCCATGGAGTGGGTGTCCCTAAATCTCTGACTGCCAGAAACTGGGACTGGAGGACAGGGGACAGATACCTCTGTAAATTGCCCTGTTCTGTTCTTTTCCCCTGAAGCAGCCACTATCAGAAGACAGAATACTGAGCTAGATGTACCATTGTTCTGACCCAGTATGGCCATTCTTATGTTCATGCAAATGAGCGTGTAAGGATATGTGAGTAACTCCTGAAATTGCATCCAGTTGCCACAACTGCATGTGCAAATCTGGTAACTGCAATCTATATGCTTACTTGCATATTCTAGTGATTAGTTAGTTAGATATCTAAATACACTGCTACCTCGATATAACGCCACCCGCTATAACATGAATTTGGATATAACGCAGTAAAGCAGTGCTCCAGGGGGGCGGGGCTGCGCACTCCGGTGGATCAAAGCAAGTTCAATATAATGCGGTTTCACCTATAACAGAGTAAGATTTTTTTGGCTTCCGAGGACAGTGTTATATCGAGGTAGAGATGTAGATGATTTGGACATGCAGTCATACAAAAGCACATGCAAATTCTGAATACAAATGGACACCCATCATTTAGTTAAAACAGACTAAGTATCCCAAACATCCTGTTCTCTTATTTATAAGATCAACTGCTGTAGATGTTCAACTTGATTTTGCTGCCTGAGAGTTAGTTTTCCTGACCATTTCATTGTTTTGAGGTATAACAGATTCTCCAAAGTGTCTTTACAAAGTACAACGTCGTAATGCAGCCAGGACTCCACGAAGCTGCTGCATTACAGTGGGCTATAATAAAAGACTAATCAATAGCAATCAATTGTCCAATAGCAGAATCAGTAGATCCCAACTGTTAATTAAAAATAGCTAAGCTACGTTTCTTTCAAAGGTTTTACTTGCATTATTTGTATTCAGACATATTATTTTTTGATCACACATTGACATTTTACTCAACTTCATCTGTACTATAGGATGTGTCAGAGTTCCTTAAAGTAATAATAAACTAATAGTACTTTTGAAACAGGTTTCTGTTCTTGCTTCATACTGAGTGAAGAGAGGTGAGTGGATCAATGCCAAATGCTTTTTAAAACTTAGAAAAATCTTGTGAAGAAAACTCTCCATCACACACATACCTACAGAGCATCTTGGGCAGATTCTCTAGTGTGGAATGTTAACCAAGCTAGCAGAGTAGGTTTAATTAAAAAACAATAATAACAACAAAACAAACATACAACAGAGGGGTCAACTACTCTAGTCTGCCACCAGTCCTTTGAGGATACATGTGCTGCTTCATTTGTATCTTTCTGATTAGAATATGATGCAGCTGCGGCCAATGAGTTTGTCATGCCATTTTATTGTATGTCAAATAAAATGAAATAATAAATGAAAACATCAAATTAGCAATAGGATAAAGAAGGGTGAATCTTGTGCAGTGTTTTTGGAGTGGGACTACTACTGTGTGTTAACCATTTCAATTTATTGAAGAGATGAGTGGGTATGCAAAATAATCTTGATTTACATGCCGTGAATCTTATTTCTTCTACAGGATTTCAGACCTTATATTTCTGTAGTTTGGTTTTGCTATTAAGCTTAAACTTTCCTAATAGTTACCAGGTAGAATTTTTCAAAACATTAGATGAAAACCCATTTTATAAATCACCATTTTTATGCAAGTCTTAAACCAAATTTTTTTAGTTACCAAGCAAGAGCAAATTTTTTCTGCAGAAAGCCAGTTCTCCTTAATGAACCTATGTATGGGTCAGTTCTGCTGCTAAATAATACCAAGCCATTCAGTCTGATCCATTCAGTCTGATCCTTGCAAACAGACTCTCTAGACACATGGACTCCCAATGAAGTAACTACATCACTGTAGCTATGATGTAGCCACATAGCATAGTTGCAACCTATGCTGATGGAAGGGGGTTTTCTGTTGGTGTAGCTACTGTGTTTGGAGAGGTGTTGTTATGCTTATAAGAAGCACACGGGAACTTTTTCAGTGGAAAAGGCAATATGCCGTGTTTATTGAAGATGCAACAATTATCATATGCATTCAATCACACCACACACACTGTCCCGCCAGTCGATGTTATAGTTGCCAGTCCAGAGTCCAGATCAATCTAGTGGCCAGTTAGGTTGATTACGGATAGATGGGAGTCGGGTGCTGTCAGCCGCGACACGATGCTCTGGGGAAGTCTTGGCAGGACGAACCCAAAGTTTCATGACAAGGCACCCTGTTTATATAGTGATTTTTCTTCACTGCGACCAATGAGTTTTGCACCGTCATGCTGTAATCAATTGTTGTTTGACGAGTGCTTGTTTTCTTAAATTGTCCTTCTCATCCTTTATCTTGTTCTTTCATCAAGTTTTTCACAGAGTTATCCCATGCTGGTTTTCATCACAGCTAACTTGTCCCCATTGATAGGTGCCTGTCTCAGCTTTAGAGTCGTCAATCTGCCTTCCTCTGACATTTCAATAGGGGCATGTTAGAGCCTCCTGGCACCTTTGCGTCTGTCTCCAGTTCCTTCCCAGACCATCTGGATCAGCGATGGCCTTCACACTTATCTCTTCTTAACACACACATTCCTCATTCACACACAAAACAGAGTTAATTTACACACAACATTTTCAACAGGAACATCAAGTTGCAATGCAAAAGAAATCATGGCATTCTTTTACTTATTTTAAAATGCTAAACCTACAACAAATTGGTGACCCTCAAAGGTCTGTTACTGCCTTGAAATCAGTCCAGACATGAAGAAATTCTGGCTGATGCATCTCTACCAACGGTGTATCAGGCCATTCCTTTCTGCTATCAAAAAGGGTTGCTGACAGGATATGGTCAAATCATACATCAATACATGCTACATTATTATCTTTTATTCTAAATAATACAAAATACAAACATAACATCCTACTACTACAGTTTTCCTACATCAATGGAAGCCCTCTCCTGTTGAAATAGCTGAGTCTATACTGGGGTGTAGGTCAGTATCGCTAAGTTGGTGGGGGTATATTTCACCCACACACACACACACACGACCATAGGTGCCGACTCCGTGGGTGCTCCAGAGCTCGAGCATCCACAGGGAAAAATTAATGGGTGCTCTGCACCCACTGGCAGCCAAGCTCCCCCCTCCTCACGTCCTTCTCCCCCACCCAGCGCGCCGCGTCCCCGCTCCTCCCCCTCCCTCATAGCGCTTCCCACCCTCTCGCTGCCAAACATGTGTTTGGCGGTGCTTAGGACTTTCATGGGGGAGGAGCAGGGAGGTGACGCGTTCAGGGGAGGAGGCGGAGAAGAGGTGGGGCAGGGGCTTGGGGGAAGAGGGTGGAATGGGGACAGAGTGAGGGTGGGGCAGGTGCGGGAAGAGGAGGGGCAGGGGTGGAGCATGGGGCAGGGGGGAGTCGAGCACCCACCAGGGAGAAGGGAAGTCAGCGCCTATGCACCTGAGTGACATAGTTTTGTCAACCTAAGTTGTGTACGCCAGGACCAAGTCAGAGTGCAGGAGTAGTTCCACATAGATCAGATTGCAGGCTCAGGCCCTGAATGTGTGTCCATGATCAAAGTGCAGGATTTCTTGCAAACAGAGATAATTTATAAGAAAAAGAAGGGATGGACACAACTTAACTAAGTCCTCCCCTTTCCCATTGTGTATCTGTCTATTAAAAAGGAGACATTCAGTTTAGTATCCTAATTACTGATGTAATCAAACATCTGCAAAAGCTGAAATATCTGCAAGTCAGAGTCCCATCTTGTTGATAGGGCAACGAAAAGTTTCACAGCATCCTTATACAGCAGCTAAATACTGATTGATTGATTTTTTTTTTTTTTTTTTTGGTGTGGCAGGGTGACTTGTACAGTATTAAATTGTGTGTGAGTGTGCATATACCTAAACAAACATTCCCATTGTGGGTTTAAAGTTAGTTTTGTGATGTCATGTAGAACAATTTAAGTGTCGAAAAAAATTCTGTATTGATTATTTTGGATGTCAGATGCCTTTACTGCATTTCATTCTGTCTGAGCTCTATCACACTGAGAAATCAATCTCATAACATGCCAACCCTTATGAAAAATTAGTATATTTAGTAAGTTGTAATTTTCATAATTTTTCAAGTTAACAAAGGTTGAGAGTTAGTACCTTGCTGACTGTAAAATAAAAATAATAAAAAAAGCTTAAGCAAAAATAATCCTTGGATAGTTATTAGTCTTAATTACTTCTTGCCTAAAGCTGAAAAATATGCACTCTTCTGTTTTACACATACACACACACACACACACAACTACCTTATACAGTTCCAAATTCTCTGGCCAATGGGGTTAAAAAGAAGTTACTAAAGGGAAAATCTGACCTATAGCCCCTTCTCCCCCCCGATTGTCTATGCATTAAAAAATGGAGAATCCAAGGCATTCCGCTCAAAGACAATCTCAAATACATGGTTATGTCCTCTCCTCGAGGTAGCTCATTTGGCAGGACATTTTAATGTTAATTTCCCATAGGCAGATGGCAACTTCCAACTAGTTTTTACTATAAAAAACAAGTTTGGATAGCAGGTTATCAATTATCAAAAGGAAAGAGCATAGTGAATATGCAGTGTTTATGTAAGTGGAACTACTACTGTGTTAACCATTTCAATTTACTTAAAGGTGAGAGGGGGCATACCTTGCCCTCCTACCCAATATCTCTCCGTTAGTCTGTTTCATCCACCTGTTGCTTCTGATCATAAACCATATGAAAGAAAGAATTCTTATTACTTGCTTGTACACTGCCCTAGCCCAGTATGCCTCTGATCACTGATTGAGGCCCTACACACTCCTGTGATTCACATAAATAATATAGACAGGAACAAGATGATTTCTTTCTTTTTTGTTGCTGCTTTAATTTGTGAATCTATCACAGAGACTGACTGGGAATCTAATATACTACCAGGTGCTGATGCAGCAGTGTCTGTTCAACTCTTATCCCAGAATCACCACATGATATCAGACTTCTAAGACTGATTGGTAATAGGTGGTGAAAATGCCTTGATGAATCTACGCTGCTGCTGCCATACCTTACTCCACTGAAGTCAATAGAACTACATAGGGAGAGTAAAGTGGTGCCCAATATGAGGGATCAGAGTCAGGTGCTATATCCCTCCTTTCCCATCCTTGCTAATACCATTTCATAACCTGCAGTTTTACTGCCTACATACCCCACCATGAATTCTATCTTTTTGGCCACCTCCTCATCATAGTACCTCAGTGCCTCACAAACATTAACAAGTTTATGCTCATTACACTATTGTGAAGGAAGTAGAGGTAGGAACTGAATCAAAAAAAAGTCAGCTGAAAAAGAGTTCCATCCAATTCCATCATACAAAGGCAGAAAACGAAACAGTGGCAAATTTTACAAGTGCTTATATACAAATGCTAGAAGTCTAAATACTAAAATGGGTGAAGTTGAGTGGCCAGTATTAAATGAGGATATTGATATAATAGGCATCACATAAACTTGGTGAAATGATGATAAATCAATGGGACATGGTAATACCAGGGTACAAAATAGGTCACTATATGTAAAAGAAAGCATTTAGAGTAGGGTGACCAGATGTTTTTATAGGGACAGTCCCATTTTTGGGGACTTTTTTCTTATATAGGCACCTATTACCTCCCACCCCCGTCACGTTTTTTTCACAGTTGCTATCTGTTCACCCTACTTTAGAGTCAAATATAGTCAAAATCTTAACTGAATCAAACTGTACCATGGAATCTCTATGGATAGAAATTCTGTCCTTGAACAATTAGGGTGAAGCAGTAGAACTGCCAGACTAGGATGGTGATGGTGAAATGCTCAGGGAGATTAGAGGCTACAAAAGCAGAAAAGCCAATAAAAATGGGGGATTTCAACTATTCTCATATTGACTGAGTACTTATCACCTGAGGATGGAATGCAGAGATAAAACTTCTAAACACCTTTAATGACAGATTCTTGGAACAGCTAGTTCTGGAACCCACAAGGGGATAGGCAATTCTTGATTTAGTCCTAAATGGCACACAGGATCTGGTCCAAGAGGTGAATAGCTGAAATGCTTGGAAATAACGACCATAATGTAATTACCGTATATACTCGATCATAAGCTGGTTCGTTTATAAGCCAATCCCCCCAAGATGGATAAGGAAAAATGGAAAAATGTTATGACCCGTTCATAAGCTGACCCTATAATTCAGGGGTCAGCAAACTTTGGCTCCTGGGCCATGAGGATAAGCTGCTGGTGGGCTGAGAAGGTTTGTTTACCTCAAGCGTCTACAGGCACGGAGGTAAACCTAAGTAAACAAAGTGTCCCGGCGCACCAGCTGCTTACCCTGATGGGCCAGGACAGCAACTGGTGGGGTAATTTTTTTGAGGGGAGAAGCTGGGGGTCAGGGGAGTAACCCCTGTGACCACCCCCCACATGATCCCACCCCTAGCCCGGGACCCCCACACTCTCCCCATCCCATCCCTTCCCACCTTATCTGGGGAGGATGTCTCTGGCCTGGCTGGAGCTGCTCCAGCAGGCTGGACAGTGCGGCCACAGCCTGCTCTGGCAGCATGTTCCAGTGAGCTGGGCCGGGAGGCATGGCCGCAGCGTGCTTCGGCGCCCGGGCAGCTCAGCCACAGCCTGCTCTGGGGGGTGGGGCCGAGCGGCACGGCTGCAGCCTGCCAGCCCCAGAGTTGCAGCTGCTTCGGAGGCTGCGGGGAGAGCAGCGTGGCCAGAAGCAGAGAGACTCTGGCTCCTCCTCTTTCCTTCTGGCTGTGCTGCCTCTCCTTGCTCCCTCTGTTGGGGGGAGGGGCTCTGTCCCACCTCTCCCTCTCTACACCCGTTCATAAGCCGACCTCCTTCTCTGGTGCTTCCCTTTTTTACTAAAAAAATTCAGCTTATAAACGAGTATATACGGTATATTTAACATCTTTGGGCTGAAAGGGGACAGAAACCCACCACAGTCACACTGAATTTCATAAAGGGGAACTGCACAAAAATGAGGAAACTAGTTAAATGGAAATTAAAAGGAATAGTTAGAAGAGTGAAATGGCTGCATGGAAAACTAATTTTAAAACACCATACATGAGGCTCAAACTAAATGTATACATCCCCCCACCCCTGAAAAAAAACTACAGTAAAGATAAAAAAAACCCACCATGGCTAAACAGAGTAAAAGAGGCAATTAGAGACCAAAAAAACATCCTTTAAAAATTGGAAGTCAATTCCTACTGAGGAAAATAGAAAGGAGCATAAACTCTGGTAAATCAAGTGTAAAAATATAATTAGGCAGTCCAAAAACAAATTTTAAGAGCAACTAGCAAAAGACACAAAAACTATCAGAAGCAGGAAGCCTACTAGACAATCAGTGGGGCCACTGGACAATGAAGGTGCTAACGGAGCACTCGAGGATATGGGGGAGACACCCACATCTAAGCTATTCTTTTTTAGCAACAAATCTAAAGTACTGTCCTAAATTGATGCCTCAATAGAAGAGGTTTTAGACAAGGCTGTGTGGGAGAAGCTAAATGAATTCTTTGCATTGGTCTTCACTGCAGAGGATGTGAGGAAGGGTCCCAAACCTGAGCCATTCTTTTTAGGAGACAAGTCTGAAGAACTGTCTCAGATTGAGGCATCAATATAGGAGTTTTTAGAACATATTTATAAATGAAAAAGAGTAATAAGTCACCAGGACCAGATGGTATTAACCCAAGAGTTCTGAAGAAACTCAAATATGTAATTGCAGGACTAACTGTAGTATGTACTGGGGGGTTTGGGGGGGGGAGGGACGGGGAGGGGCTCCCTTGAGTCCTCTCCAGACCCTGTTTCCAGTCACTGATAATGTCCTTCTTCCCAGTTTGTAGCATATGGGGGATAAAATCAGCAGACAAAATGATGGGGTCTAAATTAGCCATTACCTCATAAGAAAGATCTTGGAGTCATTGTGGATAGTTCTCTGAAAACATCTGCTGAATGTGCAGCTGAAGTCAAAAAAGCTAACGATGTTAGGAACCCTTAGGAAAAGGGGAGATAGGAAGACAAAAATATCATAATGCCACTATATAAATCCATGATACTCTTCCACCTTGAATACTGTGGGCAGTTCTGGTCATCCCATCTCAAAAAAAGATATATTTCAACTGGAAAAGTTATTGAGAAGGGCAACAAAAATTATAGATATGGAACAGTTTCCATATGGGATGAGTTTAAAAAGACTGGGACTGTTCATCTTAGAAAAGAGATTACTATGGGTGTGGGGTATGATAGAGGTCTATAAAATCATGAATGGTGGGGAGAAAGTGAATAAGGAAGCATTATTTACCCCTGGTTCATGTGTGAATTTCATGGACCCCCTTCACATAATTTATGTGACCCCCTTCCCATAAATAAATTTAAAAATAAAAATAAGGAAATACTTCTTCACACAGCACACAATCAACCTGTTCAATTTGTTGCCAGGAGATGCTGTGAAAGCCAAAGCATAACTGGGTTCAGAAAAGAATTGGATACATTTGTGGAGGACAGGTCCATCAATATTTATGATCTAAGATGGTAAGGGATGCAACCCCATGCTCCGTGTGTCCCTAAAGCTCTGAGTGTCAGAAGCTGGGACTGGATGACAAGGGATGGATCACTCTATAGTTGCCCTGTTCTGTTAATTCCCTCTAAAGCATCTGACACTTTCCCCTGCCATAAGACAGGCAATTGGGTTTTAACCCAGATTAATTTTAGACTCAACAACATCAAATTTAAGTGGGAGATATCATCTAATATAAGCACTATAACACTGGAGAGTTTGTATGAGAAATTAGTATCTGTCAGGTTACCAGCCTACTAAGCCAATAGGTTTCTCTGCATATTTGAAGGTCCTTGTTTGCTCCTGAACCAATATCATGTTACAAATGCATATGGAATTAATGTTGATTAATGAAAAATATTTGGAGGGATTAATTTATTTTTGATTTGACAATTAAACATAATATTTTCAAATTAGTGTAATATTATTTAGCCATTCAATGCATTCAAAATATAAGGGTAACTTTTAAAATTAACTTTAACACATTGATCAGGAATAAGACCTTCTGTTTTTATACACAACACTTCTGATTAGTGGCTTTTCCATTGTGTATAAATCCTTTATCTTCCAGGCAACTGTATCAGTCTATGTAAGTGTCAGATTACTAACAAGTTAATGACTCAGACCTGTTGTGCTTTAATGCTTCATTTATTACTGGCTTGCTAGCCATCAATGAATTGCTGCAGCTATAAAGAATCTACCGTAATGCTAACCTGCTTTTGAATTATGCAATTTATTTTTGTTGTAGTTGCCTGGAATAAAAGCAAACACTCAGCGCTGGCAGAGTTTTCTCAGCTTTGCTTAATCTCTATACTGGAAATGTTAAATTAGAATCTTTTAATAACTTAAAATTTTAACTTTTGAATTAAACATGAAACGTTTTTCTCTGGATAAATTAATGTTCATCCACATAGAAAATTTTGGATTTAACATTATTTAAGCAATTTAAAATTCAATTAAAGATTCATCTATTGCATCAGGT
Organism: Trachemys scripta elegans; assembly: GCF_013100865.1. Classification (NCBI taxonomy): domain Eukaryota; kingdom Metazoa; phylum Chordata; order Testudines; family Emydidae; genus Trachemys; species Trachemys scripta. The sequence goes on along the minus strand of NC_048308.1, from coordinate 51,759,011 downwards.
ACCTGACTTCAGGCTACATTTTAATCATGATTATTGTTATTGTTTTTGACATTCAAATGCTCTAAGGGAGAAACATGAAGGTTAATTCATGTAGAACAGAGACTCAGTTCTTTGGTGATAAGTATGGTTGGGTATCAGGCAGCCACTAATAGTATATGGAAATAGTTCTATTGTATACCAGAGTACAGTGGGTAATTAAAATTATTTAAATTTCTTTTAGTCTTCACATGCTAGTTTTATTGTTACTTTAGATGTTACTCTTAATCAGTCGCTACATTGACAACCGTGGCAGTGGTACCTTCCCTGTTTAAAGGTAGACAAAATGGATTTTATGAGAGTCATTGACACTTTACATGAATGAAGCATTCACAAATACTTCAACAATACAGGACTGACAATACAAAAAAAATCTAATTGAGCTAAATTGTTCTCTGGGAAGAATTATTTTTAAAAAAGCAAAAAACTTTCTGTCAGGCTCAAGTACATTTCTAATGTTTTAAGTTCTCATAGTAGGTGCAAGGGGGAGGGGAGCGAGAGGGATATCAGAAACATATGATGGGCCTGACTGCTCTCACTTTCACCAGGGTAATTTCCTGACTTCAGGGGAGTTACTCCTGATTTGTATCAAGCTCAGTGAAATCAGAATCAGACCAACAGCTGTATTTCAACATGTTGGCCAAATCCAGGGGTAATGTTGATGGTGGTGTAGGTCAGAATTGAATTTAAGTGGCTATATGGGAAAATAGTGTAAGCCATACCTATTCAACTGTCAGTGGTTCTGTAAAAGGAGTGAAACTGACAGGTTTGCTGGGTTGAGGGGACCAAATCAGCATCTGAAGTAAATAAGGTGCAGCTCCCATCAAAGTGAAGAGCCAAATTTGAACCTCAACTACACAAGGATAGGGGCTAGATTGCAGCTTTGCCCCAAATCCTGTGTATGGGGTTGAGCACTGCTGAGCAACCCAAAGAACAATTCAGGGAATTAACTGTGCCACTGAGCGACCAAGTTCTGACCTTGTTTTTTCCTTACCCTGAGGACTGGAAGAGAAGTATTTTCTATGGACTTATACCAGCATCAAATTATTATACCTTGCAGTCTAGCTGAGCTGCACTGGTCAGTATGTTGAGGAATAAAGCCATGGTTCCACCCATTCAGGCCTTTCCCGGCCCAATTTCCACCTACCTGCTTGGGGGGAGGCGGGGTCAAGGGGGGGAAGAGTAATCACATATCACCCACTTACTCATGGGTGTGCAGACCCAAGGACTGGGTAGTCCTTGCAATGGTATAAGAGGGGTTCTTTCTCCTTATTAAGATCCTGCATGTGTCCTTTAGATTGGACATAATCTAATCCTAATCTGTGAGTAACTGTATTCAAGTTATAGGAGTTATTCATCTGTAGCAAGAACAAATTAAGGCCAGTCTTTACTTACTGCAGATTTCTGAATTGTCTAATAAAGTTTGGGTTGTGTGGGGTGAATAAATATATTTTTAAAATGTCAGCATCCTGACTGGTTGACCTTATAACACAGGTGGCCATGGGTGGCATACGAACATAGGAACTGCCAAACAGGATCAGAATAGTCCATCTAGACCAGCAGCCTGTCACCAATAGTAGGCTGTACCAGCTGCTTTAGAGTAAGTTTCAGGAAACCCTAGTAGTTATGAGATCACTTACCCCCAGGGAAAGTTTAGCCTCCCAATCATCACTAGTTAGAGGTCAAATGATGTCCTGAAACATGAGGGTTATATCCCTTCCAAACCTTTTAATTAAAATATTTACTATTATAAGTCTGGACATTGTTGATATCCTTATAAACATCTAAGCTTTTTTTTTCTGGATCCTGCTAAGGCCTCTAATATCCTGATGCTTCAAGTTCCACAGGCTAACTGCAGTTAGATTATTTTAGATGTATCTCAGCAAATATTTCACAGGAGGTTTTATGCCTTCTTTTGTAAAACAGCAAGTTACTGAGGTAGCAAAAATAATGTTTGTATAAGTCACACATTACAAAATTGATTTAAATCTTACTGTTTGTATGTATTGATTTTTCTTTCTTTTCCCTAGAGCAAAAATGAACTGTTTTACTGCTACTTTTCTAACCACTAACCATCAAGCCTGCTTTTTTAAAAAAAATCCATTTCATCCTGTAATGTTTCTAAACAGCAGGACACCTACTCTTTAAAAGACCATCCCAAAGTAGACCTAAGTATCATCAATATAATTCTGCAAGAGGAATGCATTTAATAAGCAGCTTGTCATGCCCCTCAGTGGTCACTTGAGATTGGTTTCACTGTATATTGTTCGACGTGATAAAGTTTAATGTTTTAAGTACAGTGGGTCAAATCTTGAAGTGTTTACTCAAGCTTAGATTGTTTCTTACCTGGAGAGAAGAAACCTGAAGGGGATAGGAAAAGCTCCATAATTCTGTTTATAGTTTCCTCTCTAGAGAAAGAACAGGGTGTTAATCCAACATTTTCAGCTTCCTGAATCTTGGGTTATGCCACAGAACCCAGGAGCTCCTGTGTGAAGGCCTACCTGAGCCTCTTCCAGTTTCCTAGCAACCAGTCTCCACATGAGCTGCACTGCCCTGGGTACCTTGGCCTGCTTCTGACCTTTGAATTTCTGAGCTATGAGTGTCTTGCAAGTCCTCAGCTAGAAAAAAAATCTGCTTGTCTTTCAGGAGAAGGAAGAACTTGGTGCAAAAATCCTGCATCAAGATTGGCTCCCACTTGCCCTCCCTGAGAGATAAGGAGGAGGATTCGTGCATTCATCCCTCTGCTCCTGCCACATAATGGGAAACAATTAATCAAGTGTTGTCACTTAATTGGCCTGATCCTCAGCATACACAGTTTTACATCAATAATTCTCCTGACTTCATTGGGGTTACTCTTGAATAATGTGGGCATCAGTAAGGTCAGAATCAGACTCAATATTGTTTGACAGGAGGCTAGTTTATAGCTGTCGCTTCCTTAATTTTATCTACTGGACACATGCATATGGAAACATGCAGTAATCAGAAAAAAATGCACTTGACTTTCATTTTCATATTCCTAACCTGGTAGAATTATCCAACAAGCTTCTGCTCTGTTTTTATTACCTTTTTTGTAATGACAAATTTATTAGATGCTAACCAAATCTTGGTGGGCGGTAAATTACACAGAGCAGAAGCTACAAGAATGATTGATTATTTTCAATAATTACATGTTCTAACTTCAAGCATTTATGGATTCCCAGGGCTATGATTTCTATGTCAAATTCATTTTACCCTAAGCTTTTGACAAAAAAAAAAACACCTTCTTACAAAAGTTTCACCTGTAAAGTTTTTCTTTTCATGTTTCACTACAATTCCAAAAGAGCTTTAATTATTGAAATACACATACTGCACAGTAGTTAAATCCTGAGAAGACGAAACATCATTAAACATTTCTATTATCTTTGAAGTGTGTCCTTAAAATATTCCAGACAGAGTCATGGGGCCAAATCCAGAAGGCCTTCCTACACAGATCTCATTCAGACTGAACTACCATTTACTTCAGTAAGATTTTTTTTCCCCTTGAGCAAGCACGGAATTAAAAACTAAGGCATACTTTGCCCCTTCCGCTGGAGAAGCCCAAACTTTAGTAGATCTCTGCTGAGTGGCTGAGGGAATGGGGAGTGCCAGCTCTTTGGCATTGCTTCTTTCTCCCACTGGATGCTGCACAAGACCCTCTTGGGGAATAATGGAAAAGGGGATGAATACTGAGATGGTAAGATTTGCTAGTGGCACCGAATTATTTAGGTTACTTAAGACTAGAGAAGTCTGTGAGTGAGAAGATTCAGAGGGGACTAAACAATGGCTGAGGCAGGATGATATGACCCTGTGACCTGTATCAGAGAAGCTTAATCACAGGGAACTTGTAATGTGTCAGCAATCTGGATTTGATACTTAAACCTAATCTCAATTTCCTGTCTCCAGGCCCAGTCTCCCCTAGCCCCACCTCCTTCTCCACTGGAAACCCCTAATCACAATTCAACTAGCAGAGTTCTGTTGAAGGAAGCCAGGATGCTAGGTGCTTATATGGGAGGGTGGAGCAGGAAGATGCTCCCTGAGAGCTCTCTGCTTCCCAAAACATTGGCAAGTCTGTGAAGGAGCAGAGCTGGTGGATCCATGTGGTGTGATTGGCAGAGGAGGCACATCTACTGAGGCTACAGTAGCAGCCACAGAGAGATCTGAGGAGATGACCTGACCTCCACTGAGTAGTTTTACAATGCCTAGCCTGATCATTTGACTGGTATTCTGAGAATAGGATTTGCTCTTTTGTGCCAAATTTGGAGCATATTTCCTTGTTCCGTTGCTATTTATGTTTTTCAGCCCCACTGTAGAAAAAGAAAAAGGGGGAGGGGAAGAGGCAGAGGCAGAGGAAACAAAATAACTTTGGCTGTATTATGAACTGATATTCATTTTTTTAACACTAAAGTGAAAACTTTCTATTACACCGCTACCTCAATATAACGCGACCCGATATAACAGGGGATGAGAAACACAAACTATTAACAGACAGAGGTTATTATTGGTGTCCTGAAATTTAGTTTCTTTGTAGATGAACTTCTTAGGAACTGCACAAACACCTATTGGAGGAGAAGAGCCATGTAGCATGTAATTCAGACTCTTCTATTCAGTAACTCATACTTCAAAATGAAATGCCTACACATCTTACACTGACTTCATTTTGGCCTCATTAGGACTATTCACATGGGCAACTTGGGTTTGTAGGCTCCGATCCTCTATTATAACTGTGTTAGATGCTGGGGGTAAAATGCTGGATCCACTGAAGTCAGTGACAAAATTCCTGTGGAACCAGGATTTCACCCTCAGTGTGTAGTATACAGCTGGCTTCTTCTTCCCCTGCTGCTTAAAACAAATCCCTGAGCAATATAGCTGCTAAAAAAACATGCTAGCTGTATTTGTGTTCAAAACTGATCATCAAAGAAAGTTGCACCTCCCTATCCCCACACCATTGGTTGGTATATATCTAACTTGCTATTCCAGACCTTCTGCCTGGTCTCACTTGCAGAATACACACATTTCCAAATCTATCCATCTATAAGTGACCTCAGCTTTCAGGTTTCTGTTTTGATCTTGTTCAGTGTGTTTGCAATAAGCTTTTCCAAGGTCATCTAAAGGGGCTTATTCTTCTATAGTGTTTGAATTGTAGGCTTCCATCTCACTTTGAGCTAGTAGTTAAAGCTCGGTTTTAAGGACAGCTATTTTTTTGTTTTTGCTAGAAATATGGCTTTTCAGCACCTTGGGATGAGAATGGAGGATGAAAAACAGTGAGTGCAAACACTGAAAAGGACTAGCAGCAGAAACTAAATGTGAATTTGCTGAATTTACCTTCGAGCTATAATGAGGTATTGCTTAAAATTAAGTTAAATTATGCAGCTGTTTCCTAGTATATTGTGCTAATGCATCCCAGAAATTATAATTTTCTGATTGGAGGACTATGTGGAGGAAATCATACCATTCCCTAGTCCTATAACAATTCATTTCATGATTTAAAAAGGAAGCCAGTGTTTTTGCAGCTGGCAGGAACAGGCAATAAAAGATGACAATCCAAGGAGGCCTGGTTAGTCACTGACACAATAAAACAATTCTGAACAAAAGCTGCAGAAGGAAAAAGGCTTGAAAGCACCACCACAAACACACAGCATCAGCTGATTAGTTTCTGTGATAAAAGACTATATGGGACTGGTAAGAGAAACAATTAAGTATGTTAAGTACAAGAATTGCTGTCAGAGGTGTTACTGCAAAGCTAAGTGCTTGTAAATTTCATGGAACAGTTCACTCATCACTTTAAAACAGAAAAGCAAGGAATGAATCAGCTTTAAAGAAAAAAAAATCAAAGTTTACTGATTAGCAGTCTTCAAGGCCTTTGACTTCCATTTATTTTCTTAGGAAGTTTACCTGAATGTGGAATGAGTGAAAACAGAATCAGGATTTCAGGATTGGTCTTATTTAAATAGTAGAACAAAGGGAAAAAATGCAGCAATAATGTCTTCATTAGAAATGGGTGCATGGGAAAAAGATATACAAAGTGTGTATAGAAAGTAATTAAGTATGTTAATTGGAGCAGGTGGCTTATTATTATATCATTTGACCAGCCTGCTTTCTTGTAGCTATTTAAAATTCCAATCTGACAAATTCAAAAATCTGTACCACCCATTGTTCATAACTGCTTATGCAAAGACCATCCCACAAAAACAAAGCTCCAGATGAAGACACATAATAGCTTTTCAGAAAAAAAGAAAGCCTTTCAGTTAGCATCAATATTTCAAATTATCCCTTTATTCTAATATTCTTTTTGGATGATTCTTTTGTTTTAGTCAGCATTTCTTATTTAAAACAAGTTGAATCAGGGGGGAAATATTTGATTTCACTGAGTATGAATAACATAAAATGAGGTTGTGCCGTGCTTCATGACCATGCATATTTAAACATTTCCTATAAATACATGTAAAACTCATCTTTTAATATTGTGATAAAGCACTGCCTGGAAATAATGGTATGGAAACATAAGAACGTATTCTTTGCAATCTGTCTTGCCTTTCCTAATGTGACTCCTCCCAGTTCAGTCAATGAAAAGAGCAAGGAGGATTTGACACCTTAATTTTCTAGATTCATCTGATTCTGTTAAGCTACCTGTTAGTTAATTTATCATATTGAATTACAATATTATTCTTTATTAAGAGGCTTTATCTATAATTAGAGATTTTCAAGGTTCTGAACCTTTCTTACTATGTATCTGATCCAAAATTCACTGAAGTCAATAGAAAGAGTCCCACTAAAAGCGGTCACAATTTTTCCAACTAGCAATTTTTTCTTCAGATAATAGGATTACATTGAAAAAATAAAATAATTTAACATTTTTTTAATATTCATCTTTTCCAAAACATACAAAAAATAATAACAATTTTCCCCAGATGAAAAATTCTACAGGGAAAATATCAATTGAATCTATTTCCCCATGTTAAGTATCCTCACACCTTCTATGGATCATCTCGATTATCACTTCAAAAGTTTTTTTCTCCAGCTGATGATAGCTCATCTCAATTGATTGGCCTCTTACAGTTGGTATGGCTACTTCCATCTTTTCATGTTCTCTGTATGTATAGATATCTTCTTTCTGTATGTTGCAGTCTATGCATCCGATGAAGTGGTCTGTAGCCCACGAAAGCTTATGCTCAAATAAATTTGTTAGTCTCTAAGGTGCCACAAGTACTCCTGTTCTTTTTTTTAAATCAAAGAGGCATCCAGTAGGTGTGTAGACTGAAAAGGGAGATGTAAAAGAGAAGTAAACTCAATTAAGTCTCCTGCCATTGCTCTTGAGCCAACTCAAAAAAAGTTCCCCATAAACAAATAAGGGGAGCAAAAAAACACTCCTGTACATACTTTTAAGGGAATTGTAAAAATGTACTCTCTAAGGCACAAATGCAATGAAATTATAGAATACTTACAATGTCTTGCATGGGTCCTTCATCAGAAAACTGAAAATCAGTCAGTTATTTTAAAAGCTGCTACGTTCTCTTTCTTCCACCAAATGTGGAATTCTTTCCATTCCTGTTCCCTCACTATTCCAGCTTTGGATCAATGACAAATTTTCTTTATGCGTCAAAATGTCATGATTGTAAAGTCTGTTAGTTTGAACCACTATGAGGTTGAAATGGGAGCTTTAGGACTATTGAAAGGGTAGAGTAGACAGAAATGAAAATTGAAAGAGGCAAATAAATAAGAGAAGCTACATTTCCTAAGGCCTCACCATTTATGCCTGGGATATTCGTTGTAGTTAATGTTCTATATGGTTAGTGCACCAACAAAATTGTATAACAGTGGCATAGGTTTGTAAGACTGAGATTATAAAACTCACTTTCATAAAAAAGTTAGCAAAAATTACCACTAATCCCAGGTCATACAGATCTACAACCAAAAACCATTTTCTTAAACCTGGATTTTCCAAAGCAAGCTCTACACACACATTTATACCCACTAACAAGAGAAAAAGAAAACAATCAGTCCATTGCACATTCGATCCTAGAGGTTGAGAGGGAAAGAGTGTGTTATGGTTCCTTTTTCAATTCTGTTGGAAGCTCTCTGATACTGTGCTGATGAGGACCATTCAAGTACCTAGTGATAGATTTAAAAAAAACTCCTGTTCTTTTGGTAGACAGCATGATACCTAATATTCTATAGTCTGCACTAGCTGCTGAGTTGTTTTCAGGAGCAATTTAAAACATTGCTTTTGACCTAAAAAGCTCCAAGTGATCTGCTATATAGAACACCTCATGGAGTGATACTGCATCACTTGAGGTCAGCTAAGGATCTTGACATAAAAACCTCGGGGTTTAAATGGGAGGAGTAGCTGGGTGTTTTGTGTGAAGGATCCTTGCTTCTAGAACTCACTACCTTCCTTCTTTCCCAATAGAACCTGATTCTGATGATCTGGGCCTGCTAGAAGAATCATTAATTTACACAGGCTTTTGACCGTGAGGGATATTTGGATGGGGGCTGGATTACTGTATGAAATTGGAATCCTTCAGCTGTCATTGTGCAAATAATGGATGATTATTATTTGATCAGGGCATTTTATAAATTGAAAATAACTAAAAAATATAGCAGTAATCCTATCTGCATATATCTCATAATAGTACCACATATAATACCTGCTATGCCCATTATACATTTGCCTTTTATATGTATATTGAGATGTGCATATACTTGTAGCATATTCATAAACAGTTAAAATATGAAAGCCATTATAATTGAAAACATTAGGTCAGTTGCTGATGACTTCCTCACACACACACACACACACACACACACACACACACACACACACACACACACACACAAATCAAAACAAACAAAAGTCAGAAAATAATAAACAAAACAAACAACACTCCAGTCAGTTGTTGTTTAGCAAAGTTTTCCAGGATCTGTCTCTTATGCCTTGTTTCATCCATATATATTACCCCCTCACACACACACACAATTTTATACTTTGAAAATGGGCTTTTACAACTGAAGTGCTGATAGACCCTTAATGATAGTGAAACAAACAATCCTCTACAATCCATATTCAAAGAGAGAAATCTTTCATTACCTCTTCCCTTAGGGTGTATCTTAATGGTTATTCTAGTCATAGCAGTATGATAAATTAGAGAGTAATGCTATTGTGCCACTAAACCACCCAGCACTTTTTAAAAGCAATTATTCAAATGTTAAAAGCCATCTAAGTAGTAATAATTCTGGTGTGCAGTACAATACATTTTTTTCTTCCCTTAGGCATAAGAAAGTTCCTTTGTTTACACAAAGTTCGAGGGTTGAAATTTTGGTTTCCAAGAAAGAAATTACTTGTCAGTACTAACATGCAAAATTGGATCCTTTCTTATAGTGAATCGCTGACACAGAACAATTGTTTTCTCTGCATTACCTAGTAGTTATTGTTTTGATTTGGTTTTTAAAACAAATGAATTGTGTATCTTTGTATTTAATATGATTTATCAGCCTACATAATCTGAATTCCACCAAAACTGTGAAAGTTACCTGTGCCTTAGGGTCTTACTCTCTATATGATTATGCAGTGAACATAAGGCGTTCCTAAGAACTCATAACTTATAATAGCTTATTGATAGAAATCAGTGTGTAACGGAAGCTGTGCCGTAACACAGAAGATAAAGTCTTTGAAATGGACTGTATTTTAAGTCAGATAGGTATACTGGTAGCATCAACCCAAGAAACATTAACATAAATGCTAAGGATAGAAATCAGTGTCAAAGAAAGACATACTATAGGACCACCAAATGCTCAGTACTCTCCTATATCTGTAAAGGTGGATCAAATTTTGACTACTTCTTTGTAAAGGACTAATTAATTTTATTAGAGAGTAAGTAAATTCAGCTGTGAATGTTTGAGAATCTAATGACTTCCAGAGATTCAGAATGAATTCAGCAATAAAAGCTAATTAGAAGGGAAATGAATGCCTAAAATATCCCTGGTGTGCATAAAGAAAGAGTGTAAAGACCATTAATTGAAATTAAAATTTAACAGTAGCCTAATGCTGCATGACATAAAATTCCATCTGTTGTGTAGAGCCACTAAACAAAGGTACATGGGGAATAGCCTCTGTGCCTCTGCTTTTTGAGCTTTCAATGAATGTATTTTAATATGAAAACCATTTTACACACAGAGAAATCTGATGCACACACAGTCATTTGGATATGATGCTTCTTGTAATCCCTAAATTAAGGTGGGGGGTGGGAACTTTGTTAGATCAAGGAGAATTTTAATTAGAACTGTATTTTATTTTTCACTTTTCTGTCTTTATAACCGAAGAGCTTGGGAGTGTGACCGTTTCATCATCTACATGCTATAAACGTTTGAACTAAATCCTTTTCAATAGCCATTTCATGGCTCAGAGAACGCCCCTAACCCCCTTTCATTGTTCAGACATGATTCTGGAACATGACTGCAAAATGACTTAAACTTCCACCCTTCTAAGAAAACATTGAAGTCAATGGGACTTTACACAGTGTGTAAAGTCTCTTCAAGACCTGGTTCTTTTTGAGCATGTAAACTAGCGTTTTGGTGAATAAATTATAATGAATAATGCAGTCTACAATTTTTGCCTTATGTCCTGCTCTAGAACCATCCATGAACAGATCATAATTTCTTCAAATTTATGCATTATTCAGAGTGATTCACTAATTTCTTTAACTAATCCTCTATATATAGCTTGTTCACGTGCACTCTGTTGCAAATATTCAATGCCTGAAAACTGTGCTGTCATAGCTGGACAGAGATGTTACATCATACTTATGTGTTTCCTAATTGGATGAGTATAACTAGGATTACTTTTATTGTGATGCCTACAAGCAATCAACCCACCAATGACAAATAGGTTGTTCAGCAGACAGGGATACCTTAATTTGTTTGTTTATTTTGAAACAACCCAACGTTCAGATGATCAGGAATTACTGAGAATAATCAAGTTGTGCAATGAAAATCCCCTGGTTATACAAGTTGCTAAACAATCTTCTTTCATGTTAGACTGTAAACTCTTCAGAGTATAGACTGTCTACCTGGGTGTTTGTACAGTGCTTAGCACAGCAGAACTGTGATACTGATTGTGGCCTTTGTGTGCTATAACAAGAGAGATAAAAACAACAATGATAAAAAGAGGGTGCAAAGAAGAACCACAAAAAATGATCTTTGGGCTGGGGGAAAAAGTGCCTTGTAGTGAGAGACCTAAGAAGCTCAGTCTGGTTTATCAAAAAGAAGATCAGGAGATTACTTGATTGCTGTGTGGAAATACATTCAAGAGGAGAAAACACCTTGAATTAAAGGGATCTTTAATCTAGCAGAAAAAGCTATGACAAGAACCAATGGCTAGAAGTTAAAGACAAAAAAATAGAATTTTATGTTGTCTAACACTGAAAGTTATTAACCAATGGAACAAACTACCAAGGGAAGTGGTGGATTCTCCATCTGTTGAAGTCTTAAGATTAGCACTGATGCCTTCCTGGAAGATATGCTAGTCAAACACAAGTTATTGGGCTCAATAAAGAAGTCATTGGATGAAATACTATTGCCTGTGTTACACGAGAGGTCAGACTAGATGGTCTACTGATTTCCTTCTGAACGTAATCTCTCTGAATAATATAAATCTAAGAATTAGCTTTCCAGTGTAGATACTCAGAATTATGAATTTGAAACTTGCAGAACAAATGCAGAGAATCATCCACAGAGCATGATGAAATATGCTCAGCAACATGAGACTTCAATGCACACACTAAAATGAGCATTTGTTGGGGGAAAGTGGGCATGATGGGAGGAACAGGGCTTCAGAAGTAGGGTGTTGCCAGGGCATAAGAGTGAAATCCAGTGAATACTAACCACGTGTGGAGTAACCAATTACAGGATTTTCATCCGTGCTGTGTGCCAACCAGTGGTAGAGTAACTCTCTAGAGTGTGTTTATGAATTGCAGTTAAGATAACCTGAGAGTAGGGGTAGCCAGGAAGAAAATCCAAGGAAACAGTGTCATGTGCAGCTGCCCAGTGTCTCAGAATGTATGCTGGGCACATTTTTGTTGCTGACCCATCAGCTTGTATTGCCCACTTCCTGCAGCTTAGTTTGCCTTATTTGTTAGCAACAAAGCAATATATAAAACCTTACAATTACTTTGATAATGATCAATTACTTTGATAATGATATCACAGCACTGTGATCTCACATCCCTCATCTTCCCCTCTGCAGGACCAACCTCCCTATTGACTACCGTTTTCATTCTCTACTCAGAAACATCAGTATTACTTCAGATTTGACTCTGCAGCTGCTCTTCTAAAATGCTATTTTAGTTTTACTCTTCTGATAAAGAGATGTCCAAGTAAAATATCAGCATTTTATGCAAATCTGTCTTGTGTACGTACCTTTACTATTTCCAAAACATTCACTTTGGATGCAAGATATACTGAATTTTATGCAATTGTAACAGCAGTGTATATTTCTATCCATAGGATATTTGCTGACTTTCAGAATTCTGATTAAAAAGTTCATAATTCAGCACATCTATAGTCTGAAGCATCTCAGAAAGAGATGTGCTGTATCAACCTTCTTTAATTCCAGTCCCAGTAGTAGCTTCTTGTACTTAATTAATTATTGTAAGATATGTGTAGTCGTTAAGGAGTTATCTGACAGCCTCTAGATGCACATTACCATCTCTCTGCAGCCAAGATGTTACGATAATATACATAATATTTATAAATATATGGTAAAAATGGCTATGGAATATATTGTAGGCTACTTGAGAAAACAACAGGAAAGCCATCTGTGTTTAAAATGGGATAACAAGAGGTGTAGCAGACAGGCTCCAAACTATGAAAGTAGAAATATCTGCCACTTAGTTTTTTTTTTGTCCTTGTTCACCTTGCAGACAATGACAAAATGCCCACTTTCCCCACTGCTGATGCTACTGCGTTCAGGATGCACAGCTCATTTTCCCATCATTTGCCTGAAAAATGCTTTTCAAAATTGTGACTAATGAGTCATATTTAATAGTAATATTTTCAGTCATTTGTGTTTACACAAGTGTTGCATTCTCTTATGTGACTTGTATTTGAGTAGCAAGTGCTCCCAGTTACAAGGTGATTTCATTCATTGTATTCCCTTTTCAGTTTTAAGTTCAAAGAGTGTGTTGTTCAATTCAAAACATTGTTGTAGCATAGCTCAGGAAATTCTCCAAAAATACCACTTCACAAATTATTTCATGTATATGGTATATTGGAAGCTGTTTAAAAATGACTAGCTCCACTTCAAGTGTGGGGGATTTCCTGGTCCTGCTTGTAGGCTGAGGGGGCACCAAGAGAAGCCAGGCAGTCTGAGTCAGTGAGCAGACTGCCAGTCTGGAAAGAAACAGCTTTAAGCAAGGAGGCAGTAGGTGTTGTGCCTTGCTACCTTAGGGAGCAGCCTGTTTTCTCTCTTCCTCTCTATTTTTGAGTTCTAGTGTATTATCATTCTGAAATTGAAGAAATAAATGAGTGTTATGTTGAAACCTTCCAGCACAACTTTTTATTTTTATCTAAATTCTCTGTGGGTATGCTGTGAACATAACCATGTACAGTGCATTTCACATTTCTAAATTGCAATGAAAACCTCAGATCCAAATGTTCAAACTTCAGTGCCTGAAGTTTGTTGCCTACTCCAACACTTATAAGTTGTCTGAAGTCCATGGAAATTGTTTATTTGGAAACTTCACTATCAATGTGGGTGCATAATACTGCTAGTTGAAAAAATAGCATCTATTTAGATCAGCCTCATAAGCGGATTGAAAAATAGCAAATATTTTACCAAAAAAAGGTCAATGTTATTTTATGGAAAAAATTCATTTAAATTTTGAAAAAAGCAACTCATCTCCAGTGATTGATTTTAGGCAGCCCAAGAAGACCAAGGTTTGAAGATCTTTGATCTACTAGAAATTGTTAATAGCTACTTCAAGGAGATCCTGTTTCCAACTTACCTTTAAAGATTGATTATTTGGTTCCTGCTCAAGAAACCTACATTTGATGTTGAGAATCTGGCCAAATATCATCTAATCTGCTATTTTCGTTTGCACTTACTGAAAAGACAATTCTGAGTACCTCTGAAGGTAAGGAATATGTTTTTAACAGTGAGGATAATTAGCCATTGTGACAATTTATCGAAGGATGTGGTGGATTCTCTATCACTGGCAATTTTTAAATTAGGATTTGATTTCCCCCCCCAAAAGATACGTTCTAACTCAGGAATTATTTTAGGGAAGTTCTATGACTTGTGTTATACAGGTGGTCAGACTAGATGATCAAGTGGTCCCTTCTGACCTTGGAATATATGAATCTATGAAAAAACAAAAAATACTACATAAATCTAACCCCTCAATTCCTTTCAATACACTGACCGAAAAATGGCACAGGGCAGCATTTATTGGAAAGGGGGAGATGTGAAAGCTGAGAGAGGCTCCCATTGTGTACGCTCCTGGACACAGCACAGGGCATGTCAGTGTGGAATGTGATCCACAGAGATTACTACATTGAAAATATGTTTTTTAAAAGTCTGAAATTTTATTTCACTATCAAATGTGTGGGGTGTTATTTTAAAATGTAATAATAAGAAAGTATTATGTAGAGGAGATTTAGGTACTGGTAAAATTCCACATGACCAGCAGATATTGAGAAATAAGAAATTAACACATCAAACACCAATGTCTTTGCAAACATATATGGATCATTCACTGGCTGGAAATATTTTCTATTTCATTATCCAGCAGCAGAATATTAATGTTAGTCAAAGCACAAAAGGCTCAGATTACAGATTTGGTTAGGATGAGCATTTAGAAGCTGGGAAGTTCATCTAAATCTGATCTGATATAAACTTCTTCACTCTGCAACATTAGGCTGGAAATTCTGTGACTTAACAACCTACAATAACCCAGAAACAGTCATTCTGTTTTTCAAAGAATTTACCCCTCCTACTAATGGCTTGGCTAATTTACAACTAGAACATGGGCAGCATGGCTGAAAAGATGGCAATAGCCCAGCTTTAAGATCACATCTAAACTAACACCATTTATGAGACAATTTGTGTGGCATTTTAATTTTACCTCACAACAAAATGGAAAAAGAAGAACGGGAGTACTTGTGGCACCTTAGAGACTAACAAATTTATTAGAGCATAAGCTTTCGTGGACTACAGCCCACTTCTTCGCATCGGAAGAAGTGGGCTGTAGTCCATGAAAGCTTATGCTCTAATAAATTTGTTAGTCTCTAAGGTGCCACAAGTACTCCTGTTCTTCTTTCTGCGGATACAGACTAACACGGCTGCTACTCTGAAACAAAATGGAAGCCACTAGTTTGAAAATGACCTTTTATCTGCACACCTACATTAACTTGATAACAGCACACTTTTGTCTCAGGCTATTGAACAAAGCTGATTAGAAAATACTATGTATTTTCCATAATCTTTTTAAATGTTGTTGTTGTTTTTTTTTGCTGAATTGGTCCAGTTTCCAGTTTTTTGATAGAAAACCAAAAGCTGAAAAAAATTCAATTTAACTTATCCACAAAAAAACAACCAGCCTACCAACAACACAAACAACTCCTTTAGAAAAAAAAAAAAGGATGCTTTTATTTTAAAAAGATCTAATGAAAAATGTACTTCTGATTTTGGTGTATTTTAAATAGAGGATCATGGATTGTGTGTTCATGTTTGGAAACCACCGATTTAATATTTTAAAAGTCTTATTTCTTAAAACATACACAGTTTGCTATTGTGTGTGCATGTGTTGATCCAGGACACATGTAGTTCTGAGTCAACCCACTATTGTAACCTGCCCCAGCAATTACGTAGCATCATTCACTGCTATCATTTCGGCTACCATGGTAATGCTGATTAAATATACAGGTTATTTTACAATTGTAGTTGAACCTGAGGAAATAATTGCCAGTTTGATTACGTGTCTAAGTGGAACTGAGGTTTCAGTCTCTCAGAAAGTAATAAAATTGCATTCTACAAAAGCAAGGATGATTTTGATCAGCTCATATAATTTGCTGAATGGTATAGCAAGACTTGCAATTCTATTCTGATGAGAGGACTGTGAAGCCAGTTACCAGGAACCTTGAGGTTATACTAGATATGCAATGTAAAAGCTGTGCAGAAAGTACTACTGCCATGATTAAGTTCAGCTTTTCTTATGATAGTAGTGTTCTTCTATTGGATTGTGGGGCAGCAGGGGAAGACAAAGTTCCCCTGCATACTGTTTCTAAAAGAGCCATAGAGATATATATCGGATGCATTGGAAATCACTGTAAACTTAATAAGTTACTAAATGTAACACTACAAGTTTGGCAAAAATATTAGGCCAACATTTTGAAGCTTGGGAGCTTACAGTTAGAGAGTTGACTAGAAGTGGCCTGATTTGCAAATGTACTGAGCATCTTCAGCTTCCATTGACGTCAATGGGGCTGTGTTAATGTGTACCAGCGGAGAATCTGGCCCACTGCCTACTCCAATTAAAGTGAAGTATGTATTAGGGACAGAACTCCCACTTGTGACAAGTGGGAGGTCTGCACAATCCTACATAGCATAGCGGGTTTTTTCCAGAAGATTCTTTCGTCCCCGTCTCTAGGCTAAGTCCTACACTGGGTTACACAAATGTTATTCAGAGCAACTCCATTGATATCCTAATTTCACATGGGAGCATCATGTTCTCATCTATCACAGCCCAAGGTGCATGAAGATTATGCTGAACCCTGGGTGTGTCTGCAGCCAATTGAGCCTTCAGACTGTGATTAAGAGGGGAGATTAATTATTTGCATACTGTGCATATTTGCATGTTATAGTAGGAGATATTTTTTTCCTCTTGAAGAGGAAATCACTATTTATTTCTCTCCCAGATTCTCTATCAGGAATTTGTCTGCATTTTTAAAAATATTTCCATTTAAAACTTTACTTTGTGCTTTTTTATTTTTCCTTTAGGACTATATTTGTGTATCTTGATTTGCACCTGCTTGTGAATGAATTGCAGGGACTTCAGCAGTAATAATTACTCTATTGTGGTGAATCTAGAATAAGGATTGTGTTTAAAAATCCTTCAGAAAAATATATTTTGGGCTATCCTTCACTTTTTTCCCCCATCCCTGCATCCCTTCCTAACAATATAACCTATGAAGAATGTGAAGAGATATTTGATCAAAGATGTAATTTTCCTTTGGGTTTGTAACATATTTTGAGCTAGATTCTGTTCTCAAATGGATGGTGTGCATTTCTCCATTGCTGGAAAAATGTGCTTGGACTGGAGAAACTGAGGAAAAATAAAGCATCTTCCTACCCCTAAGCTAAGGGCAATAAGAGCTTTGGTTATTTATTAGAATAACCATTTATTCAAACTCTATGTCAATATTTCTCCACGTTTTTCATTCTCTATGAGTCATTTTATAAGAGACATTTTTTAACTATTGTTCAGCACTTACATCCAAGTTCAGCAAACATTTAGGCATGTGCTTGTCTTGCCCCGGACTAAAGCACAGTCTTAAGTGACCGTGACAGGGCACTGTCAGCAGCACCCTGATCACTGACATTGCTGAGGGCTGCAAGCCCAGCTGGAGTCAGTTATACACTTTCTGTTGGGGTACTGTGAGCACCTGGTTGGCAATCATTGGGCTAACAATGTAATTAGGAGCATATAAGTGGAAACAACAGGAAGCAAGGGGAGTTCAGAAGGTGAACCTAGGCTCTGAACTGTAGGGAAACCTTCATTGCCCTGTGTTACGATGTAAGAAAAGAATCAATACACGCCATGGTGAATGACAATAACCTGCCGTGTATTTGTGATTCTGAAACCACATGAACTGGCCAAGTAGTATGGTTCACCAGCTAATGATTGGAATATCCTGTGACAATATTCTGGCCGTGATGCTGCAACAAATCTGCAATATTAGGGTTTAGGGTGATTGGAACCTTAGAAATATAATAGATCAGATAGATAGGATAGATACTCTCATTAATCACATCTTTCCCCAATATCCTTCCCCCTCCTGGTTGGTTCCATAAATATATTACTATGCAGATCAACACAAAAGGTTCTATAGACCACAGTTTAATATCTATCCTCTAATGCAATACATGAATTCCTCAGCAAATACCTACCTTAAAAATGGTTTGTATTTCTGTAGGGTCTTTCTACTAAGTATCTCACAGCAGTAAACAAACATTAGTTAAGCTTCACAGCCAGCCTGTGAGGCAGGTAAATTGAGAGACAGAAAAGCTGAGTGACTCTCTGCTGCTTGGTTGGTTCTTGTGCATGTGCTCAGGGTCTAACTGCTTGCTATATTGGGGATCAGGAAGGAATCCCCAGGTCATTTTGGCAGTCACCTTAGGGGATTTTCACCTTTCTGTGCAGGATATGGGTGAGGTCATTTGCCAGGATTATCAGGGTGTATCTCACTTCATCATTTCCCTGCCATTGTGGTGACCCTAGGCACTTGTGCACTTTGGTCCCTCCTATTCTCATTTTGTGGCACATAATAATCTAATCTCCTGGGGGCTGTAATACTTTGGTCTAATTTCAGTTGCTGGGTTTAGTATACAGGTGTTGGTGGCCTGTGATATTCAGGAGGTCACGCTAGATGGTCTGGTGGTTCCTTCTGGCTTTAAACTCTATGACTTACCCAAAGGAATCAAGTGTTAGTTGTAGAGCTGGGAAAATATATCAATACCTTTTCCATGTGCAAAATCAAATCTGAAAGCTCACGTACAAAGGATGATAGCCATGAAGATATTTTATTAGTTTGGGGAACTTGACAGCCAGATATTATCTTCTATTGAGGATTGGATACATTTCCACCACCCCTCACACACTTTACCAGTTCTGTGACCATATTATGTGGTCACTGGAGCAGGTGGAGGGAGTTGTCTGTGTGGTTTTATTTCAGCCATTTTTTTAAAAATCCAAGGTAGAGAATTTGAAATAGGAAAGAGTGGGTTCAAAACAAAAAAATATAGGTGCAATTTTTTCAGTACAATAACAAATCATAAATATTGCCATGGAACAGATGCTAAAGCACTATAGACAATCTGTAGGCGTGAATCTCTCACTACACAAACCTATCGTAGGAAACCTCTGGCTTATAAATAAGTGTAATTCCTAGAAAAAATTGGCATTTGGGTGTTTGTTTATAAAATTTGTTCACTTTCAGTTTCTCCTTTTAAATGTGCTATTTCTCATTGATCAGTTTTTCATTTAGAATGGTTCCTGTTACAAGCCAGGCCAATCTTCCAGCTGGATGGTAATCAGTCTGTTGTGACTGGACCCAAATTGCTGGGCACACTGTGCTTCTAAGCCCCCTGGACTGGGTAGAGTCTAGTCACCCTGTCTGTCTCTGGAGCACATTATCAGATACAAAACTCTTGTCTGCGCCCTTCCTAAGGATGTGGGACTGCACACCAACCACTCTTGTCCCTGAAACCAGTGCCTGAGACCTCCCAAACCCTCGTTGCTAATATACATTCTCTTAGAGTTTCACCTAGCTGTAGGCATTCTGGTTTATAATTTAAGCCTCCTAGGGGACAACATTACAGGAAAATAAGGATCACAGGTTTAGCAAAGGAATTTCTTAACCACAGTCACTTTACTCTTAACAAGCAGTAGTCTGAGTTGCCTGTTCTGTGAGTCTGTTGCTTTTTTCCAGGTTCTCCACAAACATGCTTGTCCCTCCCCTCCCCTCTGTTCCCCTGTGTAGAGTGTCCATTTTTCCATGGGAATGGGCTGCTAGTTGAGTTACAGTGAGAGTTAGTGGCCTTAGATTGTTGTCTTGGTGGATTCTCAGATTGTTTTTCAACAATGTGTCAAATATCTCTTCTGGGTTGGCCAGCCCAAGGCAAGGCTAGATATGCGTTCAGCCCCTACTACAGAATGGATGCCCTAATCCAAAATGGAGGTTATAACACTAAATGGAGTTAATGATGTGGCTCAGATATTTCCCTTTCTCACAGCCCCTAATTACAGATAGTTATAAAGACAAAGACAAGAGAGACAATGATTTGTGAACATATATTTCAACAAGTCAGATAATTTACTACTCAAAAATTAAACCATCACCCACTCTGAGTGCATGTACAATTTTTTTTTAATTATATACCTCATCCCAAATACTCCTTGAGACTTCTCATCCACATACCTAAGATGTCTCAGTTCTGTGCCTAAGATTCCTCAGTGCCATATCTTTAGAACCTTGAAACAGAGTGTCACAAGCAGGGGCAGCTCCAGGCACTAGGGCACCAAGCGTGTGCCTGGGGCGACAAGCCGCAGGGGGCAGCCTGCCGGTCGCTGGGAGGGCTGCAGTCAGGTGGCCTTTGGCAGCATGCCTGTGAGAGGTCCACCGGTCCCGCGGTTTTGGCAGCAATTCAGCGGTGGGTACACCGAAGGCGCGGGACCAGCAGACCTCCCACAGAAACACCGCTGAATCCACGTGACCGCGGACCTCCCGCAGGCATGCTGCCGAAGGCAGTCTGACTGCTGTGCTTGGAGCGGCAAAAAACATAGAGCCACCCCTGGTCACAAGGGCATTTGCTCCATTCTTAAGCAATGGATTTCCTGAGAGGAAGACCCAGCAGATCACCCATCCTCATGTGAGGTAGTCACCACAGCACTAGAGGACTTCATATAGAGGGATGGCAACTTTTCATCTGAGATAGTTTATATTAAAATCATACAAAAGTATTCATGGTAAATAGAGGGGCACTTAGGGATCATCTGCACAGGAACAAGAACAAATGAAAATCAATAAAAAATATTTTAAAAAGAGGCAGTGAGTCCAGAGTCATTGTTCCAGGACAGCAGAAAGAGTGTTGGAGGGAGATGTAGAGCATGAGGGGCTATTTTTTATGATTAAAAAAAAATTCTAAAGGATAACTTTTAAAAAATGCTTCCATGATTCAAAACCATCAAGTTGGGCAATGGTCTATGTAAACACATGATCCACTACTACACTCAACCTCTCTCACCTACTCTCCCCAATTGTATATTACAATCACTTGTTACAACTTGGATTTGATTAGCCTGTAAGCTGTCCAAGATAGGGACTGTGTCTATCTATGTTTTTTTATAATGTTTAGCACAATGGGGCATATATTCAGATTGGAGTCTTTTGGATGCTACCATAATATAAATAATAATAATTACACCAAGATAACACTAAGGTTGCAAAGCCAAGCACTCAGAAGTTAGGAAAGCTCTTCAAATGCAGTCTTAACTGGCCAGATGAGAATTCCCCTGGTGTGGAGAAACTTTCCACTGGAAAAAAGCTGGCATAGCCAGTTCCTCTTTACCAGAGTGGGGAGGACATGTCCAGAACTATAGCCAGCTGGTATAAAAAAAAATCAACCCCTAGGTTCCTATAATTTATGCTAGTGCTAAGGCAGCTTGTGAATCAGAGAGTTGTAACTCAGCAAAGGAGAGAATCTCTGTTGGGACCATGTCTGCAAAGAACAGAAAGAGAGAACACCTTGCAGCTTTAGAAACATTTGATCCTCTGATTGCAGCCTGGTACCAGGATATTCACCACCTGCGGTTGTTCTGCAATGAGTGCAAGTTAGTAGATACTGTGGTTGAGAAAAATAAAATTCTGTTAATCTTTACTGCTGCTTCTGGGTTTTCAGCCCAACCCAAAATCTCAGATACAAAACCCCTCAACTTTTTGGAGTTCAGATCCAAATCTGGACATGGACGCTCAGCCTCATCTCTAGTATTTAAGAGGAGAGGCTGCAGTGGGTTTCTAGCAGCTGCCCAGTACAGCAAGTCAAAGCTCTGGCAAGTTCTATATTGATTGTTTGCTGCTTGAAAGCTAGACTGATATCTGCCCTTCACATCTCAGGGGTTGCTTCTTCCTGCTGCAGGTGTTGGACTTTACTACTGGTCTAAGAATCATCAGGGACAGTGAATCTGCTGGAGTGCTCATGGGAAAGGGCTTCCATGGAATGTTCTCAGTGCTGTAAGAGTTAAACAGTCTCAGTTATCCTGAAATACTGCATTTCACACATCACACTTTTTTTAACAACACTCAGTCAAGCCACAAAAAGAGACAGGCTATGTTGCTCCTGAGATAGTCATTAAATGCTGTCACATCAAGCAATAATCCCATTGTTCTGTGACAAACTGACAGGACAAGATCACCAGAAAATGTAAGAAAGTTCAAAGCAATTGTCACTGGTTGTAATGTTGGCTAAATAGCCTGAGTCACAGTGAGTGCAGCCATTAACTAGGTCTTGCATCATAAGATATCCAGATATCCAGAAATGTGTATGTCAAGATGGTATCACTAAGCTTGGGCACTCATATCCAAATTCTAGATAATCTACATAGGTGTGTATGAAGGGAACTTGTACTTCCATGGATGTGTAAATCCAGCTATGGAAAAGAAAACAGACGTAAAAACACAAAGTAGATGTGTTCCATGAAGTCAAAGGCAATCTGTACTATAGATGCATATCTTCAACCCACCTAAAGCAAAGTAATGGAAAATTTTGCTTTATTACATCCAAAGGAACTTTGCAATTTAAAAACTAACACGAATCTGCCTTAAAGAAAAGCCTTTCTTATTTTTCTAACAGTTCATGCACCTCTAGAAATGTGTATTGAGTGAATATAATTAAAGGACTTGAGTTATAGTCTAAAATTCATTGTTAGCATGCTGTACAACTGATATCTTTTCATCTTGTAATTCCTACTGGTAAACTGCTTAAAGATGCTTGTCATGAATGTGTCTTCATTTTATTTGTTTTATTTATGCTATACCTTTATGTCCAATACCTTAGAAGGGCCCGTTAAAGAAATAACGGTCAACTATATCAATAGATATAAACAGAATTAAAATAGTTTACAAATATTGTAAGAGTTAATATGATAGGTTTGTAAGTTTCAAGAAAATACTACTTTTCTATGATAAAGCATGTGTAAGTGTATTGGAATCAGAAGATCCCTTCTCTTCTACTGGGGTACTTTTTTTTTTTTTCCCTTCAGCGCTCACAAAAAATCTGAGGTGAAAGATCAGTCATCAGTCTGTTAAAACCAGATCAGTTACATTCTAGAAGGTTTAGTTGAGCTAGAAAACTGCAGAATGCAGACAGAACAATAACAATGTGGAGTTGCTTGTTGTCTATGGAGTCTTATAGCTCTTCGCAATATAGTTGCTTTTCCATAAATGAAAATGGGACTATCACACAGTGCAATACAATTTTTTCTTTGAAAGGACAAGGGGTAAGGCCCACATAAGTTAGGGGGGAGTAATAACAGCAGGTGTGAGGGATCAGGGTTGCAATTTTACTAAGGGCTGGTCCACACTAACCCCCCAGTTCGAACTAAGATACGCAACTTCAGCTACGTGAATAACGTTACTGAAGTCGAAGTATCATAGTTCGAACTACAAGGTACTTACCGCGGATCCACACATGGCAGGCAGGCTCCCCCGTCAACTCCGCGTACTCCTCTCGCGGAGCAGGAGTACCGGTGTCGATGGCGAGCACTTCCGGGATTGATTTATCGCATCTAGACAAGACGCGATAAATTGATCCCAGAAGATTGATTGCTTACTACCAAACCCGGAGGTAAGTATAGACATACCCTTAGAATAAAAAGAAACTGCAGTAGAAATGGAAGTTAAGAATTTTGCTGGTGCTGCGAGAAGGAATGAGTAAGGGGAGGGCAAGAGGCTCAATTCAGAGCTTGAATCTGCTATAGTGCAGAAGCTTGGGTCCCTTCTTCAGGGACCTTTCTATTTATTTTTATGGTAGTCTATCACATCACTTCTTAGTCTGTTTATATCACAGAAGATCAGTGAGATTTGTGATGATTCCCCAATGTGCACGTGTACTTTTAAAAACTGAACAATTGACTTCAAATTCTTTTCCCTCTTCTAAATCACTTCTAAACTGTACTTCAGCCACAGCAGGGAGACTCTTCTTCACATTTTAAACTCAGTTCAATTGTGCATTGCTTTTGGTCACCAACCCATTAGCTCAGGCAAAACATAGAGCAAATCAGCTTGACATACCTAATATGAATCCTAAAGCTGATAAATTAATCAGCCTTTAATATTAAAGTACTTTGTTTAAGCTTCAGCATTATGAATGCTATGTGCTGATTCTTTTGACAATACATAATGATCCTCATCATTGTGAAGCTTATGAGTAGAATAACCTGATCAGTTCATTAAGACCAGAGAGGTTTGAATGTATTAATAACGATATTATTTACACTTCAACATGGAGGGCCAAATTCATCCCACATGCAATTCCATTAACTTTAATGAAGTTACTCCATGAATGAGTTTAACCCAGAAAGTAGATACACTTCCCTCTGCTCATGAATGAATGCTGAAACATCACCCATTATATTTCTCCTTATCTAATTACCCTCTTGATCAGGGTGTGCATCTTTATAGATTTATCTATACTGAATTGCACAAGTAATTTTGCCATCTAATGTAGTTTTTAAAGAACTTTTAAGAACTAATGGGGCAAATTCACACTTGGTTTATCTTGGCTGAACTTAATGGAATTATATCCGTGGTGAATTTGTCAAAATGACTTTACCTTGATAAATTTTAATATATCATCTTTTCTAGAAGCATTATCCTATACATGATAAAATTATAATACATTGGAAGACATGCTTGGAAGCCAGAGGACAAGACTAGAGTCAAGCTTACTGTTCTGAAAGGAATTTAAATCTCAGTATCCCTTTTGCACATATTCACGTATAAAACTGACATTTGCATACTTAGGCCTGATCCTTGATCCCTGCATGTGGACTGTTGCTCCTATATAGAGCTCTATTGAAATCAATAGGGCTCCACACAGGGGCAGGGATCTACCCATGTGGATTTGATTTACATGACAGGAGGTTTAGTTATGGATTGAGGCCAGGTTTCAGCACTTCGCTGCAAACTGTATACTTTGGCAGATGATGGCAAACTTCTCCTCCCTTGGATAGCTTGTAGCATTTGGCTAGAGATGATGAAACTGATTACCAGTCAAAGTGCCAAGAAATATTATAGGGCAATTACCAACTTTACAATAGTTATTAGGGACTAGTTATAGGAGACTTATTAAATTAAAATGTTCATTAGACCTTTGAACCTCTTTCAGGTGTTATAGTTTGAAAGGGCAGATTCTCTCTCCTTGTAAGGTTTCAAAAATAACCTTTAGAAAGGATGACTATCAGCGGTGACTATTTATTTTAGGAAACAACAGGAATTGTATATGTATTCTTCTATAACTGAGACTTTAGCTACACATGTCACTAGAACCAAAATTCTTTGGGCAGTTCTGCTCTCCTAGAAAGAATAGAAACTGCCCACTTCTCCCAGCATTAGGGTGACCAGATAGCAAGTGTAAAAAATTGGGACAGGGTGAGGGGTAATAGGTGCCTATATAAGAAAAAGCCCCCAAAATCTGGACTGTCCCTATAAAATCGGGATATCTGGTCACCCTACCCATCATTCATGGAGCCCATGAAGCAAGCTCCCGTGCCCCACTGATTGTCTAGCAGGCTTCCTGCTTCTGACGTACTTACAAAAACTAACATTTTTTTTTTTTTGTCTTTTGCTAGTTGCTCATCAAAACATTTTTTGACCTGCCTAATTATACTTTTACACTTGACTTGCCATAGTTAATGTTCCTTTCTATTTTCCTCAATAGGATTTGACTTTCAATTTTTAAAAGATATTTTTGTCTATAACCACCTTTTTTACTGTTTAGGCCTGGTGGCATATTTTTGGTCTTATTGTTTTGTTTTGTAGTTTTTTAGTTGGGCATACACATATTTTTGAGCCTCTACTATTTTTTTTTTTAAACAAAGTTTGTATGCCATGGGGAGCGCCTCAGGGCGCAGTGGGGGTAGGGAGCTGCCACAGGGCTCGGGGAGGGGGGGAGAGCGCAAGGTGGAAGTTTCGCACCCTCGGCGAAACTTCCTTGCACCGGCCCTGGTTACAGCACTAGCTGCTTCAAGGAGCAATCATTACTGGTGTCTAGAAATTTTATCTCTGTGGCCCATCCTGAGGTGACATATTCCTAGTCAATTTGGGGATAGTTGAAATCCCCCATTATTACTGGGCTTTTTGGTTTTGTAGCCTCTCTAATCTCATTGAGCTCTTCACAATCACCATCACCATCCTGGTGAGGTGTTGGGCACCGTATTACTACTGTTATATTATTATTGAAGCACAGAATTTCTGACCATAGAGATTTAGTGGCACTGTTTGATTCATTTAAGAATTTTTCAATATTTGATGCTGGTTTCTTTCTCGTATTGTTCTGCTCCTCCACCAGCGTCAGCTGTTGTCATTCCTATATATTTTGTACCCAGGTATTACCATGTCCCATTGAGTAGCCTCATTACACCAAGTTTCTGTGATGTATATGATATCAATATCCTCATTTAAAATCTGACACTCAATTCCCCCCGTCTTAGTACTTAGACTTCTTGAATTTGTATATAACCACTTTTAAAATTTGTCAGTATTTAGTTGTCTGCCTTCATATGATGTAACTGAACAGGACTTTTTTATTTGACTGTTTCTCTTCCATTCCTACCTATACTCTATCAACTTTCCTTTTTACTAGAATATCAATAAATCCTCCCCTAAGGGATGTGTTTGTTTCACTTGACCCAAATCTTCACTATGCATTTAAAAAAAAGGTTTGGATGAAAAATGTCACCCAGTTGTAGCTAAAACAGACTGAGATCCACTCACCCATCTATTAGAATTCTTTGAAGAAGTCACCAAACATGAGGACAGTGGTGATCCAATGGATATAGTGTACTTGAACTTTCAGAAAGCCTTTGACAAGGTCCTTCACCAAAGGCTCCAAAGCAAACTAACGAGCCATGAGATAGGAGGGAAGGTCCTCTCATGGATTAATAACTGGTTAAAAGACAGGAAACAAAGGGTAGAAATAAATGGCCAGTTTTCACAGTGCAAAGAGGTAAATAGCAGAGTTCCCCCAATGTGCTGTGCTGGGACCAGTGCTGTTCAATGTATTTAAATTCATATATGATCTGAAATATGGGGGTAAACAATGAGGCAGCAAAATATTCAGATGATACAAAAGAACTCAAGATACTTGGGTCCAGAGCTGATTGCAAAGAGTTACAAAGGGATCTGAGTGACTGAATGTCAAAATGGCAGATGAAATTCAGGCTTGATAAAGAGCTCTTATGGTTATTGTGGATAGTTCTCCGAAAACATCTGCTTAATGTGCAGCGGCAGTCAAAAAAGCAAACAGAATGTTAGGAACCATTAGGGAAGAGAGAGCTAATAATATAGAAAATATTATAATGCCACTATATAAATCCATGGTATGCCCACAGCTTGAATACTGAGTGAAGCTATGGTTGTCGCATTTCAAAAAAGATATTAGAATTGAAAAGGAGTACAGAGAAGGGCAACCAAAACCAGTGGCAACCAATGATTAGGGGTATGGAACAGCTTCCATGTGAGGAGAGAGAAAAAAGACTGTGAATGTTCTGCTTAGAAAAGAGTTGAGTAAGGGGGATAAGATAGAGGTCTATAAAATCATGAATGGGGAGCAAGTGAATAAGGAAGTACTATTCCCCCCTTCACATAAAACAAAGGAAACAAGGGTGACCAGATGAAATTAATAGGCAGTAGGTTTAAAACAAACATGAGGAAGTACTTCTTCAGACAACACACAGTCAACCTGTGGAACTCATTTTCAGAGAATGTTGTAAAGGTCAAAAGTATAACTGGGTTAAAAAAAGAATGATTAAATGCATGAAATATAGGTCCATCAATGGCTATTAGCCAAGAAGGTCAGTGATGCAAACCGATGCTCTAAACCAGGGATCAGCCATCTTTGGCCCGCGGCCCGCCCGGCCAAGTTTTTGGTTTGCTGAAATTAAAAATAAATAAATAAATCCAAAATGCAAAATTATTTTTATTCCTTTATTTTGGAATCTCCAGTGAACCAAAAAAGTCAATTATTCTCTAGCTCTGATCTACCGTGGAGTTGATGTGGAACGGGATGGTAAATCAGATAAGTTCCCTGATAGCCTCTTTTTAATTGTGTCAATGTAGAATGTAGCTGCAGCAAGGAATCCAGCCTCTCATATTTTAATAGTAGCTGTGTAAAACATGAAGTTATACAACAAAACCATTTTCTAAGTGTACCTATTCTAGTAAACAAACTATATCTTTTTTTGCCACTGCAGGAATACCTTTGGGCTACAAGAATTATTTAAAACTAATGCTGGGTCTTTACAAACATACAGTCGGTAAGCTGTCTCCTTGTCACAGGACTTTGTGACAATATACAGTAATTAGCGTGTGATTCTAATTCGCTATTAGTATTACTGACTGTTCTATAATAATTGACATGAAAGTTTCCTTCTTATACTCCAAGAATCAAATAATCAATGACTTTAAAAATCCTCATTCCTTTAAAAATAATCTGCACTGATCATAGTGTTTTCTGGCTTCCTGCACACTTAATGTAAGAGAGAATTCTTTTCCAA
Source organism: Trachemys scripta elegans (assembly GCF_013100865.1). NCBI lineage: Eukaryota > Metazoa > Chordata > Testudines > Emydidae > Trachemys > Trachemys scripta. The sequence continues at coordinate 51,730,413 of NC_048308.1, read as the reverse complement.
AAGAATTTACAGTAAGTACCTATAGTTCACTTAGAATTTACAATTCATACTTCCCTTTGCTCTAGTCTGTTACATAGGCTGAGGTTGAAGGCAGGCTTAAAACCTGGTGCTGCTGTTGCTTTGCACTTTAAAGAGTATTTTGCATTGCAGAGCTCTCTGAGGGAGTTGTTCTAATTGCATTTCAGTCATCTGGAAAATAGTCTTCAGCTGAAGTGTGATCCAAACAAAGTAAAATATCAAAACTGTACTGTCTCTCCTGGTTCCCTGCATCTCACCAAAAACATGTGTCTGTCATCAGTGCCAACTGGTTGCTGATGCTGATATTCACAGTCCCTCTCAAAGCATCTCAGGGATAACTGATCACTTCATCTGCTTGCAAACATGGGACCTTTGTCATACTCATAAAGGATTTTAAGGTGTGGAGGTCCAGGGACATCACCTTGAAGTTAGTGTCTGGCTCACTTATTGCTTTCCTAGCTGAAATGCACCAATAACCATTTCTCTGTAACAAGATAGGCATCACTTGGAAAAGCACCCTGAAAAGCCAATGAGGAGTTCAGTGGCACCTTAAAGACTAACACATTTATTTGGTCAAACCACTGAGCTTGGGCATAAGCTTTCACCCAAATAAATCTGTTAGTCTTTAAGGTGCCACCGGACTCCTTGTTTTTGTGGATACAGACTAACACGGCTACCACTCTGATAACTGAAAAGCCGGTAGTCTTGAGTACTCGTAATTTCCTTATGCCTTTCTCCCCAATTATCTTCAAAGGATAAATGGTGGTTTGTTCATTTTATTATGAGACTCCATGTTCTGGAGTTCAAACAGGCTAAGAATCTGACTGAATATATACTGGTTTCTAATTCATTCTGCTGCACATTTTTACTTCAACTGGGCCCCCCCTAGTTTTGTTTAGATTTTCAGCAACTTCAACTCAGCCACTGAAATTCCCTTGGCTGCTGCTTAACACTCTCTAGCAAAGCTTTGTCACAGCCTTCCCTCCCACCACACCTCCACTCTGTTCTCCACCCTTCCCATCTTTTAAAGGGGTATTGCAAATTTTGTTCTAATTTTCTTAAAGTAAATGGTGCATTTATTTTTCATATACATCCTAGATCATCACAAACCAAATGCTGTGAATTTTCATTTATAATAAAAATCATCATTTTGAGAAGTAGTCAAGAAACACGTTTTTGTTGCAAACTTGTAAAAAATGCAGTCTTATCTATTCAGTGATCAGTGACCAGGGTAATATCATCACATTTTCAGAAGTACAGTCTTCCAAGAGTGACATTGCTGAGAACTATGAGGATAGTATGGTGAAAGACAGGTAAAATAGAAGATATACCCTCTGAACTCAAGTTGATGTGTGTTTGAAGGCATATGCTCTTGCCTGACTAATGATTATCATGTCAAAATTACTACAATAATTAATTTTGTTCCCAGTTCAAACCAAGAAATGCATGACTACATGAAAACTAACTTGCCCTCCGAAACAACATAAACAAGCTGGGTGAAACTCTCTGGAGTAAATTAGTGTAGTAGTTCCATTGAAATAAATGAGTAGTGAATTTGTCCTTCCTCCCCATCCCCTGGTTTCAATTTGAATTTAGGGTTAAGGTCTTGGTCCAGTCTTCTTTATCTGTACCAGTTTTCCCTGTCCCTATTCACATTGTAATTTGTAGTAGCAGGTACTTAATGGATGTTTCATTCCTAACATATAGAAATTAGTATGCATCTTTTCAAGCGTTGGTAAGATAGATGGAAAGTTGACTGTGATCACAATGAAAAATAAGGACTTCTTTAGAAAAAAGATAAAAGAAATATCTTAGAGGACATAGGCCTCTGAAGAGGTGGGAAATGAGACTGTTTGGATCCCACTAAGGGCTCATATACATGGGCATACTTGGGAAAGTTAATTCAAATTAACTTTTAAAGTGGATAGTTAACTCACTTTAAGCCTGTGAGTTATTTCTAGCATTCAAAATTAGTGTCCTTAATTCCATTTATTTTAATTCACTTCTAAAGTGAATTAAATTAAAATGAATGAAGGCCACTTTAATTCTGAATAAGAGCAGTCAGACTGGGATTTAATGCAGTTTAATTAATCCATTTAAAAATAATTTGGATTAAGTTTCCTGAGTCTACCCATGTAGACAAGCCCTACCTTTCTGCCATCCCACTCCCAAGAATTGTGTTGCAGAAGCTTTCTCTCAAGAAACTGTCAAGCATTGAACTGAAGGAACTGCTCGGGGCAATATAAAAATGGGGATATTGAAATAAAGAATCTAGGCATGCTGCCTCCTCATCACTTCTAGTCTGAAATGAGGGATAAACCTATTACCTACACCCGGATCCTTTGCATGGTAGGTCAATGCTGTGATGCTAGAAACAAAACAGAACCATGGCATTCAAGACCAGGTGTTAAATTGTCTCTTTGTCTGGTATAAATTAGCAGTTTCCATTTTCTCGCTGTCACTTTCATTAAAACAGGAATACTTTAAATTATAACATGCATTACAACAGCCTGAGAACATTTCCATTTCTAACTCAATCAATTAAAAATTCTATGAGAAATAAAGTGCAATCTATTTTAGAAAATAGATATTGCAATAAGCCTACTTCTTTTCAGTATTATAAATCATTTTTCCTGGGAAAACATTCACATCATATTAACATATTAAAGGTTGCCTTTTAAATACACAGTATGAGGTTATTCTGTTACAGTATGTGAATGCTAGATGAATGCGTACTTAATTTGTACTGTATAATACTCCAAACACAGTATGATAAAATCTTTCATATAAGAGGTGATAAAATGTCACTTACTACTCATTTACAATATTTTTGTCACTATAGCCTTCATATTTATGGCAGATTAAATTGCAAAAGAAAACAATGACTTGAATATACAGTAAGCACAATATTTTTTTTGTTACATTGTATAAAAATATTTCAGCTGCCTACTAGAACTGCCTGTAGTAAAGGAAAAAAGTGGAAATTACAAGAATGCAAAATAGGTACCCCAAATGGAAGGGGGGGAAGACTGGCTTTATTATGGTTTTAAGTATTCATTTTTGTGATATGGACACTTGATGAGAATGTACTCTGTCTTTTATGGCACTGCTTACAAATAAGTGTGTGGTGGAATGGGATTTTTCTTGATCAAACTTATTCGTCATGGGACCTCTTTCTTATCCCCATGAGACAACCACTTCTGATTTCCAGATTAATTTAATCCTTTTGGGACAACAATATGCAGAACTGGGAATACTTCTTCACTTTAATCCTTGTATCACTTTGCTGTTTGTACATTTCACAAAGTGGCAGTTAAAAGAAGCCAGTAGCTTCTGTCTCCTTTTCATGGCTCAGGCCCTGTTGAGAGCATTCCCAAATGTGCTGTGAGCACAGGCAACAAGAGAGCGAGTACGCTGCCTGTGCCAAGGCTGAGCAGATCTTCTCAGTTACTGAATCTCTGTGGGGAGGATGGGAGTGTCTGTGTGAGGATCCTTCTACGAGCCTGTCCCCCACTCTTGAGGGAAATGAAATTCATGGCCGTAACAGAGATACTTCACTTCAGTTAAATGAACAGAGCTACTATGTAATGGAACAAACTTTTCACTCAGTTATGTTAGTGGAAGAAAATCCAAAGGCATAAATAAAGGAACCCCCCTGTGTAACTGAAATGAAAATTTGGCTTATTGTTTTGGTGAAGATCAAGATTTATTTTCCTTCATCTTTGCCTTAGTTAATATTTACCCTTTGAGCCAATCTGTCACCTAACAGACATCAATATCCATTGAGTAAGATCAACAGGAATTATGCACGTATGTTGACCAAAGAACATATTCCCAAAATTTTAAACCAAGATTATACCATCAACTCTTCTATTTGAAGTTACTAACACAATGCTGCTCAATGACAATATTTATGCCTTTGCTAGCAATAATGATATTTTTGTCATCTTCCATATTCTTCTTCTTCTAGAAATGATTTATGTACTATATATATGGCCTCTGAATGTACAGTAGCTCTAGAAAACTGCACATACCTCATGGAATTGCAAGAAAAATACTAATCTACTTTGTTTTCATATACCTAGATATAGGGAATGGATTTGATTTACAACAAAATGCATTAACAGTTTTCATGGGGTTTCTTGTTTGGGGGCGGGGGAGGGGAAGCCCACTGTAAACTGGGTAACAAACCATACTGATTATGAGGATTGGTGAGGTGATTATATTTCTGTTGTGGAGCTGACATTCTTTTGATGAGTAATCATAGATGGTTTCTTGAAATTTCAACACTTCTACATACCTCTGTTTTTTGTTTTAATTCTGCTCCATTCTTCATTTACAGGGGCTCATTAATTTTAATTTTCTCATGCTTTCATTACAAATAATATAGAGGGGAAGAAAGGAAATCAGTAGGATAGCAAATGAACCAAAATAACATTGAGCATAATGGGACAAATTCATCCCTAGTCTAATTCCATAGAAGATAGTTACAAATAGATCAGTGCAAATACAACTGGAAAGTAAATACAAAAAAATTCTGCAAGTAATATCAGGAAATGAACATTTATGAATCATGTTTTTTTTTCCCATTCACTGTTTGTAATATTCAAATGAATGAGGGCTTTTTTGCAAGTGTTTGTGGGAGTCTATAGTTGTAGGCATACTTGGGTTATATGTGCCTACACTATTCTCCTGTCAATACATCTGCTCAGGCAAGACTATTGAAGTTCCAGTGCTCCAGTTAAGAAGCAGAAAGATAACATGGATTGTCAGTAACCCATCACAGATCTTGAATAGTAAGTAGAAAATACTTGCTAATATAAAAAAAAAACTCAGAATTTTGTAGGCTAAAATTTTATTCCTTGAACAAATGCAAATAGCAAACATATGCCTACAAATCATTTCCTGTTTATGGGCTAAATTAATCAGTTAAATTATTTGTTGCCAGTAGTTCAATGAGCCACTGTTAAATTAACCGGACTTCACATTGTCAGCTACTAAACCTTCCAGATTCCCTTTCTCGGTGATAAGCCCTTATTGTTCATCTGGAGAGTATAAATCAAGAGAGATTTAAATATTTCTAAAATGTTGCCCCTAAGAAGCATTTAAAATCAACCAATTTCAGTAATTCATTGACAACTGATAAGTTAATATAATATTATGAACCCTTTGACCTATGACATTTAACCTTGTGATGCTGCAATCAAGAGATTCAGATCTGTAATGCCTCAACAAAATGTTACATTTTGGATTCTACAATTCTAGAATGTCTATTCAAAATTAATAATACCAAATTGTAATGTACTCAATGGATTTACAGCACTGAGAGATCTAACTTGTAAGTACTTCTTTCTTTCCTCAGTAATACAGACAGGCATGGACCTTTACTCTGTGATTGCTATACTGCACACTCATTGCTTTGTAGATTAATGTAAATGGTGATTGATATTTTATTTATTATGCCCTACTAGAGTCCATGCATTGTGCAAATATAAAGGAAGACATTGTTTCCCCCCCCCCCCAGAGTTTCCTGTCAAGAACAGACACACGCTGTGCAATTCAGACATCAATACATCAGATGAAGATATGGACTCAAAAGTTGCAGGTATCTTTGTTTTTTAATAACTATTGGTGCATTACTGAAGTATTTCACAAAAGTGGTGCATTGGAAGGAGGGATTTTAATAAGGAGAAGGAAGTAACTATAAAAATGTAATATGTGAGAACATCTGCAGAAGTGGCTTGTATCAAAGGATCTCAAAGCACTTTATGAAAATTATTAATTAAACTGCACAATACCCTTCAAACTAGGCAAGAAGGAGGTTAAGGTTCAGAATCTACCCTCCTTATTCATGCTTGTTATAACATTACTCCGTGATTAGCCACATTCATTTCAAAAATACTATTTATACAGTACTTATTACTAATGTTGGGCGAAATTATTCAGCCAAAATTTTTTCAGCAGAAAATGCAGATTCGGCAACACCAAAATGTGTCAGGAATTCATGTTGTTTTGACGAGTTATTCAGTTCGGGGGGTTGTGGGGGGGGGGAAAGCTGAAAAAATAAAAATGTTTTATTTTTATATTTTCTAAACAAAATGTTTTGATTTTTCAGTTCAAAGCTATTTTGTTTAGAAATTTCCTTCAATGTAATTATATATTTTTAAAAATTAAAAAAAACCCTTTAAATTGGCCACAATGGAAAGCGTTTTGTTTTGGGTCAAATAAAACATCTTGTTCTGACAAAATGAAATGTTTAGTTCTACCCAAAATGATTTTTTCTTCTTTGAAGTCTTCAAAAAATAGTGCAGATTTTTATTTTCTGAAACTTTTTTTGAAATCGGTGGTGAACTGAAAGATCCATTTTTCTCACAGCACACAGTGGCAGAACCTATTCTCCGACACTACCCTTGGGCTAATTCAGACAGTGGCAGAGTTAGTTGCCTTAACCATTAGGCAAACATCACTCACTTCCAAAACATGGGACTGTCCAAAAATGCAAGATAAAAATTATGAATACATTACAGGGGTTAAAGAATAAGAAGTGTACTGTATAAAATTAGCACATTCTCTATTTATGGATAACTTGTAACAAAAAAATATAGAGTTGGGTTTAATTTACCTTAGAGTCATCAAGTTTAAGGCCAGAAGGGACCACAGATTATCTAGCCTGACCTCCTGTATGTTACCGACCACCAACACCATCCAACACCCGTATACTAAAACCAACAACTGAAATAAGACCAAAGGATTACAGCCCACAGGAGACTTCATATGTGCCACAGGCAGAGAACAGGAGGAGACAAGATACACCACTGCCTGAGGCCCCCACAATGGCAGGCAAATGATTGTGAGATATTAGCGTGACCAGATGAGAGGAAGAAAATATTGGGACACCAGGGGGATGAAACAAATTGCGTCCCGACCAGAGATCGGTCAGGACAAACACTGAAAAATCGGGATGTCTGGTCACCCTAGATATACGCAGCAAGTAACCCTCACCCGCACACTTCAGAGGAAGGTGGGGAAAAAAATGTGCATCACTGCCAAAATGACCTGGGAGAAATTCCTTACTGTCTCCACATATGGTGATCATTTAGACCTGAGCAAGCCCCAGAGAGAGAATGTTCAGTGCTGCCTCAGAATTTGACCCTCCCTGTCAAATATCCCATTACCAGCCAGGGCCATTCCTGATCCTTTAGAGGAAGGAGATAAAACGAACAAACAAAACAAAATACATGGTGTGTGGAGGGGAGGAAATAAAATCCCTGCCTGACCCCCATAAAGGGCTTCTAAGTACAAATAAAATAAAATAAAATAACTTGGAAAATTCACAACTCAGAATAAAATATCAGTTTAAACCTCATTGCTTTTCTTTAGATAGCTGATGTTGAATTGATTTGTTTAAATTCTCTTCAGATTGTAATTAGTCATAGATTGTCAACACATGAAAACAAGACTGTAATTATTAACTCATGGGGATATGCTGCCGTTCATAATAAGATATAGATATGCTATCCCATTTTATAATTTCATAAGAATGCTCAAGTAAATTACAGCCTTGTAATAACTCTGTGGCAGTTTTATCTTTGATATTATCTTTGTTACTAGTTAATATTGGCATACAATTTTCTCATAAAAATGGTTGTCTCTCTAATCAAATGTGACCGTGCAGTCGTGAGAGAAGGCATCCCTTTAAATGAACCAATGTACCATTGGAATGGATGAACAGTTCTGCTCTTCTGTGAATCAGAAACCACCCTCTGAAACCAGCATTAATCCCATGATATTTGTTGACAATGGATCAGTGTCCAGCCACCTCCATGCTAGTTAACTTGCAACATGAATTCTTGTTGCATAAAAATACCATTGATAGCTTTTTTCACCATGCTATTTTCATCAGAGGCATGTTCCCACAGTATTTGGAATGCCAGCCAGATGGTGATAATACAGGAGGGGGGAAAAAGGAATTGGAATCAAATACAAGGTTTTGCAGCAGCAAAGAAAGAATAGAGATTGCACTCCCAGTGGCAGGTAGCTTTACCTCCCACTCTGCCTCTCTTCTCTCTAGCTGGAGACTGCTCTCAGTGAGAATGGAAGTATAAGGATCCAAATTACATACTAGAGGGCCATGTGGCTGTATTTCCTCAACTTGAACTGGAGAGGAAGAGATTAAAAGGGAAGAGAACAAAAAGGAGGAACAGAAAGACAGAAAAGGAAGTGGCAGGAGAGGTAAGGAGGAAGACAGGTGACTGAAATCAGAAAAGGAGAAAGGAAAGGAGTGGTGAGATGCCTGTTTTGTGAAATGTCATGTTTTAAGTAACAATATTGAGTAGAGAGGAAGGGGAAAGATGATGGAAACAGATGAGAGGGGATAGGATAAATGTGGTGAAGCAAAGATCTACTGCAAGGAAGTGATGTGTGAGAAAGGAAGAAAGAAAGGAGGAGGAAAGGGATCTAGAAGGTGTGGGACATCCTGTGACCTGCTCTTCTCTAACTGCAGCCTGCCTCACACTGTCTCCAACTGCCGGGGATATTTTTGAAAATGCCTCTGCTGCCACCAGCTGCTCAATGAGCAATCAGCTGAGCACCCCTCAGTGCACTTCCTTCTGTGCTTGTCCATATTCCTTGTGGCTGTTAAATATTGGCAAACTTTTTTTTTCTTTCCCTCCCCCAATGGGTGGGCCTCTGCCCACATCTCTAAAGAGGGCAATTTGCACTTTTGAAAATGTAGTCCTTGCTGGGAAGTGTCAAGCATTCTCTGAACTAGATTCAGCTTTCCTCTGGAGTTATCTGGTTTGGGTCTTTCCAACACTCCATAGCTCTGGGTTAAAAATGAAAGATTTCTCCAACTGATTTTTTTGTTTTTTTGTTTTTTTCCTTGAAGGGACTTAAAAATTTAAAAATACATATTAAATAAAGGACCTGCTTCACCACAGAGTTATTTTTTTCCAGTATTATTCCACCAACTCAGTTTATTTCAATGCATTTATAATGCTGTAGCAATGCAGTGGTGAATCCAGGTTCAAGGAAGATGAGACTCAGGGCCAGCTTCCCAGCTGATATAAATTTACATCGCTCTATTCTGTTCAATGGAACTATACTGATTTACACCAGTTGAGGTCATGACCTTCAATGTCATATATATATATTAACAGATTAAGGAAGAAATGTAGGAAAAATACTTTGAGAGAAAGCCAGGTCAAACATGTTTACTGACATGATTATATTGGACACCAACTATGACTGGCTAGGAAAAGCTGATAGTTTGGGTCAATATATTTGAGAATTGTTTATTATTAATTCCAGCCAAGAAAAAGAAATCAAGTGTTCAGTAATATTTTTCAGACCCTCGCACATTGAGACACTTTGTGTGACCACTACACAAAGTCTGAATAATTTCACCTAATGCACTGTCCCAATCTGTTAATCATGACAAGGTAAATACGCTATAAAAAGCGGAAACAGCACAGCACTGAGAATGGCAGGGTAGAAGAATAAAGCAGCTGCTGTTTTCCAGCCTAAATCTTGTCCTATATGCTCCAGGGACCTCATTTAATCAAGCATCTTTCTCACACTTCATCATTATATTATTCAGAAATGATGAAAAATTGTGGGAATAAATTAGTCATTTATTGTAGGATACTTTTTTCCTTTTACCCTAAGTAAAAAGAAAAAATCCTTTTCCCCCCCACCCCCAGTAGTTTATTATTTAACTTAATCAGAAATAGTAACCATCATAGTTTGCTGAGTGCCAAAGGTCAGTGCTCATGACTTTCTTCTTTACCTCACCCATCTTGTCACCTTTTAAATCTCTTTATAGGTCCAATTTCTAGTGGTGAAAGACACAAGTTTGAGCTCCACAGAGCTCTTCTTTAATTTTTAAAAGTTTCTTTTTAACTTTTGACCAAAACCTGATGAAAACTGAAAAAGATTTAGCCAAATACTGCCATTAATCAACAATTTTGAGTTTAGAGCTTTTTGAATTTTTCCAGTGAAAAAAATCAAATATTTTTCAAAGAAAGCAGACACTAGCTGCAAAAATTTTACATGAGGTTTTTTTTTCCAATGCAATCAATATTTCAACCAATTTGTCTTGGTTGGAAGCACAAGAAGCTTATAACAGCTAGGTTATGCAGATAAGTAACAAGTATTCCCAAATATAATACCATGCAAGTTAGAGGGCCAGTCAGAAAGAGTGAATTTGACATATCAAATAATCATCTGAACAGTGACTATTCTGAACACTTCCTAACAATCCATAGCCTCAATATGCTTGAAAAAATGAACTGCTGAATGATTTTCAATAACAGATTCAAAACTGGCCATGAAGAGATCATAATTTGTATGCACAACATGGGTTATAGTTACTAAATCCATAAATCATTTTCAAAGAAGCAGTATTCAGCATTATCGGGTTCGACTGTCATACAAATTTCTTTCCTTGATTCTGTGCTCTCTTGGTCTCTTCCTAGTCGCTCATTCTTTCTCTCATTCTGTGAGCCTATTTCGGTTGGTTGGAAAAATCACAGCAGATGCAACAAACTTGACCCAAATATAATAGATTTCATTATTTGTCTCTTATTTGTGTAAAGATGAAAAAGCTTAGAGCAGGGTGATGAATGCCCAGCTCACATGCCGCAGTGTGCTGGCTCACTACAACTTAATCTATGTTCTTTATTTTTTTTATTTTATTTTTTTTGGCGGGAGGAGCTCTCCTGTATATTTCAGAGGGTGGAAGTCTCTGAAAAGCCCTATGTGAACATGATGTGGACTGCACAACAGAGGTCTAGCCAAACGCCCCTATATTACTTTGTAGTAACTTACTCACTGCGGTGTGCTTCAAGAACAAGAGATTTGTATAGGTGGTGTGATGGGTTAATGAACTAAATTATCACATTACAAGACTACAGTTCAGATTCTCATTAAACCCAAGACTTTATATGGAAAACAAGAAGGTATTGTCAGCGTGTGAGGTGTGATGCTATAAAAGTTCATTCTCATTGGAGGTCTTGGCTTAAAGACTATTGACATAAATGTGTATTGTACATTACAGGATCCTGTAGCAGTCAAGGTAGTAGGAAACCTCTCCCAAGTCCCTGAAGCAGTAATGGATTTGCTGTCTGGTCACCACTGCAGGCTCAGAGCTGAAGCAACCTCTGTGGTCAAAGCCACCATCTACAAATGCTTCTTCATAGCAGCAGACCCACTTCATCCCAAAACATTCCACCAAATGAATGTAGTTCAAAGGGATGTGGACTTCACATGTGGCCTCCCTGCATCCTGACCCTCTGTACAACAACATTGCTTCAGTTTTTCTGCATTCATGGCTTCTGCAGGTGGGAAGTGGTAGAGTTTATCCCTAAGAGAATACAATTGTATCATATCACCTTCTGAGATTTACAACAGAGAACAAGGAGACTCATTTAGACACGATCACGTTGGTCCTTCAAAATGTGAGATTCTCTTTTAAAAATCTCCTAAAATAGCTAATTGCTATTTTTTATTTTTATATATAATATGGATTTGTGACTGCCTAATTAGCTAAAATTTTAGCTATGTGTGCATAATCTATATAAAAGTCAATTTATATACACGCGCACACATGTAAAATTGTAGCTAATTAGGCAGCCACAAATCCAACCCACTACTTATATAATAAAACATTTAAAGCCTATTGAATTTTCACAAAGCTTTTTAGCACAGAACTTGGTGCAATTATGAGACATTAAGATAGTCTCACACAAAATTTCTCACCTGGGCAACATGAGAGCAGGTGGAATCCAATATGGATAAGTGTTAGATGATGGCTAACAGAAAAAATGAAACTAATCACACACATTGCTTGGTTCTAAATTAGTTGAAATCTCTCAAAAGAGATTTAGATGTCAGCATTGGCAGCTAAGTGAAGACATCCACTCATCATACAAGGGTGAGTACATGGGCAAAAATATTATACTTTACAAAAGAAACAAATATTAATATTGTCACTATATGAATTAATGGTATTCCTTTGTCTAGTTTCACCTATCACATCTCAGAAAAGACAATGCACCACAGAAGAAACTTAAACCTACCAATAACAACCCCAGAATCGGCAAATTTTAAAATGGGGATGTCACACTGCAGATTGTTTTATTTCCTTCCCATGACAAAGTTACTTATCTGCAGTATAGTATGACAATTTTTGTAGAAGGGTCAATGGTTATTTTCTGTTGACTTAGGGGAGGGAGTCTCTGTGTTAATATCTACAAGCACACTTGTGTATATTCTATTTATGTGGGTGAAATCTTACCATGATTTCTAATTATAACACTAAATATTTGAAGCTTTAAAATTGTACTTTTGATATTTTGTGCAAACACCAATAAAGAGAGAATATTAGAGAAGGTTCTGAGCAGGACAACACATAGAGCTGACTATGGGAGGAGACATGAAAAAGACTAGGACACAGAGCCTTGGGTCCTGCATTAACTACTCTGGTAGTGCAAAGCAGCCATAAAGCTCATGGATTTGGTCCATTGAAAATTACCTCTGCTTCTGTCAAAAGGGTGTGGCCAGTGGAAAGGGTATGTCCCAATGCCCCAGGAATCTACAGCTACCAAAAGCACCACTTGGGGCCACCTTTGTGCACCACCTGTCGGTGTGCAACTCAGCTGAACCAGAGAATCTGGGGCTAGAATTTTTTGTTTAGTCTACAAAATAAGACAGAGCATGTCAAGCAATAGTTGGTGATTCCTTGGAATTCAAGGATGATAGTCTTCCATGAAATGATAGCTGGTTATCACTGGTGGATCCACAGGTGGCTAATAAGACCAATCCAGGATCCACAGATCTTATCACAGTTGGGGCAGACATTTTCCAGGGGAAGGAGTGGATTTAGATTGTTGAGTCAGGTTGTGGCACATTCTTTCTTTCTTTCTTTCTTTCTTTCTTTCTTTCTTTCTTTCTTTCTTTCTTTCTTTCTTCCTGCTGTACGAGGTATAGCAGCTCCTTATCCACTTTTCCTATTTTCCTTCAGGGATGCTTCCTCTTCCAGCTCCTGTTTATCAGGGGGTTATATTCCTTCTGTAATGTGTACCTGAACTAGACACCTGCAACATCTGTTACTTACTAAGTTGCAACATCTTGACCAAACCTGCTTATCTACCACACCAACTCCCTGACGTGCTCTGCGGAAGGTAAATAAAACTCCACCCTGCCTGGGTCAATCTGGCAGTGAGGGGAACATTTCTTCCCTGCCCTGAAAGAGAAAAAAAAAGACCAGTAATCTCCTCCTCTGGACACCAGGAGTGGGAGTGTTCCTCACCTGGTCTGGCAACTTCCTATTCCTCCCTGTTCCATCCAGGTCAATTCCCTGTCCCTGTGCAACCGAATTTCAGGGGGGGCCCTTAAAGGAGCAACAACTCCTTTTCCTCCAGCCAGCCAGCCAAAGACCCATCTCATTCTGTTACAGTGAGCACATTTTCAACCAAAGATGATGTACTCAGTGAAAGAAGAGACTTAGGCTGTGATAGTTGAACATTATATTTGAAAGAAAATGAAATTTTTTCTCTACCTAATTAGTTAATACAGTACCTCTCAAATATCTGCCCATTGTTCTTTGTTGGTTATTATGTTTTTGCTTTATCCCTTACCCAAAGCTATGATTTATTCTGATTATAGATAATTGAAAGGTTAGTGTGTAGACATCATCATTTGTATTATGGTCATTCTTTTCTTTTTATAACATTTCTAATGACAAAAAAAATCTAATATTTGTAGATGTCTTGAAGCAGGTCATTACATTTTATGAATAAGTTTAAAAAATAGAAACTCTAACAATATAAAAATGAATGAACCCGATAAACACAGTAAACCTGGCTGAAACAGTTGCTATAATGTTTCAGAGATGTTTGCAATAAAATTTTGATGAAAAAAGGGACTTCAAAAATATGGCATATCAGTGTAATTAAGTGAGCAGTTTTTATTTTATTCAAACAATCTGAACATTCACCCAAAATCCAAACCAGACTGAAGCCAAGTCTTTTCTGACATTTGAAAAGGTCTGGTTAGATTTTGCTTTGATAGATTGTTTTGATTCTTGTCACTCTGTTTTGAATTGGGACTGGAAATGAAAGGACCAAAGTGCTGCAAAGAGTCTGCTCTTGTGCTGTTTCTGATCTGGCCCAACAGAACCTGCTCTTGTAAGATTTTTTAGCTCACTATTAAGACCAAAGAGGTATGGATAAAACTGTGAAAAATTTAAACATTTTTTTATTGTTCTCCTGAAAAGGCAGCATCAGCAAGCAAAAAACTATAATTTCCACATTCAAATTCTCCAAGCACAAATTGGTAAGTATACACAAATGTAGTATTCCCTCATTGACTCCTTTCTTTCATTATCTTTTTAATGCATTGCCTAAGAATATAATAAGAACAAAACTGGAAATATAGGCAGCAGCTATGCAAGCTTCCCACCCTGTTCTGCCAGGGTATCCCAGCCCTAACTAAGGACTGTTTCATTGATGTCTCCCTTCCCTATTCAGTTCTTGGCCTCTTTGCTAAGACTTTTCACAACAGCACCTTTTGGAATGATGGTTTTTGTGATGGGGACACTAAGTAGCTGTCACAGAGTAACTATTTACCCTTAACTTGACGAAGATTTGAAAAAGTAGCTAGAACTAAAAGCTTCCATATTCTAATATCAATCCCCTCTGCCATACAAGTACCTCACTTTTTTCTGAATTTAAAGCCACTTTTTTCAGCTCAGATAGCTTGTGGTGAAAAGTCTACTGAAGCTTTGGGGGATTTTTTGAGTTCCCATGAGACTAAAAAAATTATTCTGAAACAGAAGCACTTGGCTCTGTCTTATATGAAAAACTTGTTATATTGCTATGATTTCAGACCCTATGCCTGACCACCCCCAGTACAATATCATAATTGTTGGATCCATAGACCTGGAGAGCTTGTTTTATTGGAAATACATTTTCAGCTCCCCTAAAGGCTTTTCAAGTTTCGCAGAAATATAATAAAGAAAAAAGGTTCTACAACATACCAGAAGAAAAAAAAGTAACTATAAAGAAAGAGGTGAGGTTGACAGAGATCCAACTAGTGTTGGGCAAATATATACTGAATGGTCAGTTTAGGAACTGTTGTAGCTTGAGTTATATTTAAATATGCAATTAAACATATGACAGAAAAAAAATCAATTCATACCTACAAATTAAAACATGCTGCGTCACATCCTTTACCCAGGAGGTTTTTTGCATTTGATTTCAATAGAGCGGGATTCAGCTCAGTGTCATCCTACTCCCTAAACCAAGTCCCGTGTATAACTTTGCACATTATTCATCTTATGGTCAATCATGTTTTTAAACACACTGAAGTTTCCTAATGCATTTAGTTACACTTGGTGTGACTTGGCTGGTTACAATCTACATTTAAGCTCTTTATACTTTATGCACTACCCTAAACTTTTTTTAAAAAAAGCATTTTTCTTTTCCTTACACATAAACATAGCTATAGTGTCTTTCTTCTTATTTTTAGATATTAACATTTAAAGCTGCAATCCTAAAGACTCAGAAGTGCTCTCGGTAATTAAGCATGAAATTAGCCATAAATATTTTATTAAATACAAAAATATTGACAAAGTTTCCCAGTGTAATTTTGAATATTTTAAAAAAGAATGAAAAGCATAAAAGGCCAACTATTCCAACCACCTTCTCTCAGTTCTTAATACTTATTTTGTGATCAAATTAAAATATACATACAGAATACAGGTATACAGTGGAGCTATACATAAAATAGAATAAGAATATGAAAATGTAAAATGTCATTATTAGGTACATTCATATGCCTTGAACCTACAATTGGTTATGCATATGCTCATCCTTATACCCCCATAGAGCTCCACTGAAGTAAAGGGAGCTCCACACTAAAGCAGGGATGTGCCAGCACACAAACAATTGTTGGAGCTGTAGGCAGATAGGCCAGGGGGAAAAAAATGGATGAAAACACAAAGATGATTCTGATGCCAATAAATTATGCTGTCTTCATGTGCGGCCGTAAGCCTCCAGAGCTAATCCTTTCCCTGCAGTCTCTTGCCATCCATTTTGAATGAAAAGATTTAAAATAAAAAAAAAATTCCAATTCCCTGAGGTTTTTACTTTTTAAATTTGCACAGCATGAAGTTGCTTGCACGCTAAATGGGTAACTGCTTGCCCAAGTAATATGTAACTGCACAGACTGAGTGAAATTCACTTATGTTTCTCAAAAAGGGATTTCCAGAAAAATTTCATTTTGGGAACATTGACATGGAATGTCTCAGCTTGCTGGGTGCTTGCCTGGAAAACTCTTGTCAGTTCACTTCTTGGTGGCAGAACAGACAAGTCTTCCAGATGGGCTGCTGGAGGCTGATGCCCCACTCCATCCCGAGTGGCTCTCCACCTTCCCGGCTCACCAACCCCTCCACAGCCTGGTTACTGGAGAAGCAGCTGGGTGGTGGGGAAAGAGAGACCTGGGGAGCCATCATTTCAATTTTCTCAATGGAAATTTTTCTATGGGAAAATTTTAATTTTGCAAAAGAAAGAATTTCCAGCCAGCTCCTAGTCATTGCTCATGAAAGTGCTTTTAACAAAGGTCTTTGAATTCCCCCCGGATCTGACCTGTAAGGTCCTGCTTTTTTTTTTCCACTGGTACATACCGGAAGAACCTACTAACCCTGCATTTCAAATGGGACTGGTCGCTTGTGAGACCAGTGGTGACTGATCCAAAAAGATAATCTCTCTCCACTAGGGACCAAATATCCATGCCGTTGCCCTGAGTGATCAGCTGGGATGGGCATCTGACAGATGCGCAGGTGTGGCAGAGGAAGGAGTCTTCCTTTCATATCTCAGAGCAGCTGCACTGCAGACTGCAATTCTCTGCTTCCTTCTTGGGGATGCACTTCAGTGACATTATCCCTCCACTCTACATGAGTTATACATTGCATGGTAATTCCAGATAAAATGAAGTGAAAGGTGTTTGCTGATTTTGGTCATGGTTATGAGTGTGAGAAACTAGAACACTGTAATAACGTAGGGCCTGAGTTTCTACAGCAATAACATAATGTCAGTATTCAGCACTATGAAAGCTGTAGGAAGCTTGTTGGGTTTGCTTTTGTAAACTATAACTCGTGCTGTGCAGGTGTTAGACTATTGAAAACTTACACTCAGGTGCTAGTGTGTGCCACAGTTGGTTGCATCTGAAAAGTACAGACACAAGGTTGCACACATGGAAAATTCCATGTGCCCATGATGATGATGGATATATGCTCAGTTGGCAAACTACCCCTTTTGTTTTTGAATCTTTGCTATTTAAAAAAAACCAAACAAACCTCTTAGCTTTAAATTAAAGCAGCTGGCATGTTCAAGAGGCAGGCATGTTGGGTACCTCTCTCTTATGAAGACTTTGAGTAACATGGCAAGTAAATTGACTAGCAGGAGTGTTTTGTAATGAATTCTACAACATTACTTTATGCTACTTGCCACCTTGGGGAAGTAATGGACCCTTATCTATTGAGGTCTGGTCAGCCACCTAGTTGCAGGCAGTAATCTGCCTACTAGAAGCATCCTCTCTGAGCTTCTGAGTGTCAAGTGGCATTCTGAATGTCTCCGAAAGCTCTTATTTAGAGCTGTATCTAAATGGCAAAAGCTAGCTTTATATGTAGGAGCCATTCTAATTATTTGATCCCTGGAGATTTTTATAGCAATAGGAGAAACCACTTCCATTGCAAAGCAAAGTATCTGAGCTCTTGTGTCAGGATATGTCATTGCAAAGAGTGATATTTCAGAGGTATGTAGCACTGTCAGAGTCTACAGAAACCCTAAAAGTTATTTTTCCAGTTGTTCCGGAATTCATGTTCATTAGATAGCTGTACTTTACGGGATCTGGGAGCATTCACTGTGACTAACACTTAAGCAGATGTCCATTTGTCATCTTGGCATACTCATACTCTCACCTGGTCACCATCAGTGAAAAGGAGAGCAACTTTGCTCTCCTAGTGTAATAGCTTATTTGCATCTGTTTGCATGCTGTCAGCTTCTTATTAATAGACCCACTTTCTCAGTTTTCATGCAGTACAGTAGCTTCATTTGGCAATCGTGTTGTCAGATGTCTACCAATTAGTAACTGGGCAGGCCATTCCAGATTGGCCTCGCATAGTATATTTTTCTGAATGGAAGTCCTAATTTTTCTTTCTTTATATATTTTGACAATGTGAGAAGCTTATACCGGTAGTCCCTCTGGCCATGAATATGTTGTATGTTATGATATGGTCTTGCATGATATTCTTATCGATAAACTAGGCAAATACAACTTAGATGGGGCTACTATAAGGTGGGTGCATAACTGGCTGGATAACCATACTCAGAGAGTAGTTATTAATGGTTCCCAATCGTGCTGGAAAGGTATAATGAGTGGGGTTCTGCAGGGGTCTGTTTTGGGACCAGCTCTGTTCAATATCTTCATCACCGACTTAGATATTGGCATAGAAAGTAGGCTTATTAAGTTTGCAGGTGATACCAAACTGGGAGGGATTGCAACTGCTTTGGAGGATAGGGTCATAATTCAAAATGATATGGACAAATTGGAGAAATGGTCTGAGGTAAACAGGATGAAGTTTAATAAAGACAAATGCAAAGTGCTCCACTTAGGAAGGAACAATCAGTTTCACACATACTGAATGGGAAGAGACTGTCTAGGAAGGAGTATGGCAGAAAGGGATCTAGGGGTTATAGCAGACCACAAGCTAAATATGAGTCAACAGTGTGATGCTGTTGCAAAAAAAAAGCAAACAGGATTCTGGGATGCATTAACAGGTGTGTTGTGAGTCAGACATGATAAGTCATCCTTCCGCTCTACTCTGCTCTGGTTAGGCCTCAACTGGAGTATTGCATCCAGTTCTGGGCACCTCATTTCAAGAAAGATGTGGAGAAATTGGAGAGGGTCCAGAGAAGAGCAACAAGAATGATTAAAGGTCTTGAGAACATGACCTATGAAGGAAGGCTGAAAGAATTGGGTTTGTTTAGTTTGGAAAAGAGAAGACTGAGAGGGGACATGATAGCAGTTTTCAGGTATCTAAAAGCGTGTCATAAGGAGGAGGGAGAAAACTTGTTCACCTTAGCCTCTAAGGATAGAACAAGAAGCAATGGGCTTAAACTGCAGCAAGGGAGGTTTAGGTTGGACATTAGGAAAAAGTTCCTAACTGTCAGGGTGGTTAAACACTAGAATAAATTGCCTAGGGAGGTTGTGGAATCTCCAGCTCTGGAGATATTTAATAGTAGGTTAGATAAATGTCTGTTGGGGATGGTCTAGACAGTATTTGGTCCTGCCATGAGGGCAGGGGACTGGACTCAATGACCTCTCGAGGTCCCTTCCAGTCCTAGGATCTATGAATCTATGTAATTTGCTCAAAACCCCAATGCTCTGCAAAAGCTTTAATTTTGTATTAGTATTTTGAGGACTAGCAGAGCTACTCACGTGTATAGCTATTCACATGCCTAAATGTTTGCAGGGTCAGTCCCTTAGTAACAGATGCACAAGCTCGTGTTTATTTACCAAAAGCTAAGATCAGAGTGAAACATAATATAGAAGGAATTCCCATGGCCAATGAACAATTTTTTGAGAAAAATGTTGGTCTATTTTTTTTCTGTTTCATCAAAATTATTTTCTAAGAAAATCCTTGACCAGTTGTAAAGAGAACACACAATTGTCTGCTCATAAATTAAAGGAGATGGTATGTGGAATTTCTAAGGGAACAAAAGGAGTTGTTCTCATAATGATGGGATCCATATGCATAAGGGTTTGCAGAATCAGTTCCTAAGGTTTTAATGGGTAAATGGGTCTTTGTAATATGGAAGTCCCTGCCCCCCCCCCCCTCGGTACAGTCCACTCAAATGTGCACAGTAACAAATTGTATTTAAACTCTCCTACTGTAGATGTGTTGGTGTTGAAAATTACTTGTTCAGCCTTCCTCAAGATGTGTTGCTTTGACAATTGTTAGTTGCTAGAATTATTACCACTGCATATACCTAATATTCGTTCACACAACAGATGGCTTATGAAAATCTGGCACATCTCAGTAGCCTTAAAAACAATTCATACATCAGATATCTGAACACATGGCTTCCTTTCATCACTTGTGCAGAGGCTAGGAGCTGGATTAAAAAGACAACATTCTAGAAGAACTTCTCTTCTATTAACATTCTATGCATATCCATTTTTATATTAAGATGTATTACTAGGACTCTCAGCCAAGTGACCACTTTTTTTTCTTTTAATTTTATTACCTGTACGTTTTTTTTCTTGGACCCATGTAATCAATTGCATTGTTTCTTTGTGTGCTTTAACATGTTATCTAACCTGTCTATCCATCATGATATATATGAACTTGCTAGTATTTTTCTGCTAGTTTTTTCAGGGATTCCCATATGAAAGACACTTATTTCTGGGACATTACACATGTACAGGATTCTAGTTTTTGCCTTAGTTTCTTAAACTTTTCCCTGGGTATTATTAATTATTTTTATTAATTTATTATTTTAATGACCTGCTTTAAGATCCATGGAAACATCCAAACAAGCCCTGACTTGTCAGGCTTTTATTTGTTCAATAGCAGCTTCTGCAGATATCTACTTTTTTAGTCAACATAAAAAAAATCACTAGATCTCTTAACAATGGTTCTTTCAAAGTGGTATTATGAATATCACAAACAATCTTATTCTATATCAGAGAATGTGTTAATTCTCCAGAGTTTTAAACTCTATTCCATATTGATCCATTATCTCACTCTGTTTATTGACACAAATGAAGAAGTGATGCCTTTCATATGGTGAAAGTCACATCCAAATTAGGTGTTTCCCCCCTCCCAACCTCATTCTCAAAGGTAAATGTGTTTTAAATCTAAACTTGTGTTGCTTTTCCTCTACAATGGCACATACAATATTAACCTTAGTCTGACACTAAGATATTAGTATTATGGTAGATTCTAGAGACACAACTGAGATCAGAGCTCCACTCTGTTAGACACTGTTAAGATCTCTGTGTAAAGACCTGTACAGAAGACAGTGCAGAATAAGCTGTAATAGTCTTACAAGCCGGAAGAACTATACTATATATTCTAAAGTACTATCCACTGGTGCATGTGTGTATCTATCTATCTATCTATATAATGTGTGTACATGTACACACACAGTAACTGCCCCAAAGAGCTAGCAATCTAAATAGAGAAGACCAAGAAAGGGCGGAACAAAGATGTGAAATCACTTGAGAAAAGAAACAGTGACAGAGCCAGGACTCCAAAGGCCCAGTCCAGTGATCTGTCCACTGTCTTGTCTTTAGATGTGTGTCATATTGGGTATTTCTTGTGAACCATTTGAGTTTCACAGTCAGTAATGTAATATTGTAGCCATTAGAGGGAAATCTTGTACTTTTTTTACTTTTACTGGGACTTTACTTTTTTGCTTCACTGTTGCAATCTTATGAAGAATATACCAACAATAAAAGGAATATGGAAAAAAAAAAAGATACACTAAAATTCTAGGCAACCCAAGAATCTATGACCATATATAATAGCTTACTAGAAGACAATGCTTTAGATAATACTGATCTCTATAACTGAATCAGCTGGAAGTTGTAGTGTAACAAAGAAAACCCTATTTACTGGGTGGTCTGCTTGGTAATCTGGACATGGTTCTCATTACAATCAATGCATTAACCAATGCAAAGCCTCCTCTGGAGACAGCAAAGATTACTCTGATTTCTCAATAGAGAGATTACTATGCAGGATTGTCTCAGGAATTTAACCTCCATCATGTTTGGCCAAATGCCTGTGGCCACCCATTTTCATCACACCCAGGGAATGAAAACTAAATGCGCAGAGTTTCTGCAGATAATAAATATACTTTGGAACGTCTTCATTTTTGTGTAGTTTTACTCTCCGGTTAAATATGCCAGCCCAACTACATACAGACTCTTAGTTAATTAGCAATATTTAACAAAGTTGTAATAGTGTTGCAACTAAACAAACTGAAAGCATACAAAATCAAAGTAAAACAGAGGCAGGTTTCTGGGTGGTTGTTCTGTGGTAGTGCATGCACGCATGTTGTGCACAGACTGTATGAGAAACAGTAGGTCTGTGAGCTGAGCTCCTTTCTCAGTGAGTCCTACAAAGTCTCGAGGCCAAGAATGCCTAGGGGATTCAATTTTCTTGGCAAAGGGCAGAGTCTGTAATTTAAATGCCTCATTCCCACCACTCATCCCCCCTAACACTCACTCATGTCAATCACCCTAACTCCCACACAGCATTCCCCTCCTACCTCAAAACACATTGTCTAGCCAAAGTTTTTTTTCTGAACCCTTGTGCATACACAAACCCCTTCAGATCCCATCCTCACATAGCTTCTACTCCTTCCACATTCTGTTGATCCCTTCACACTTACTTCTTGCTCATCTAAGCTCCTGGGCCCATTCTGCCACCCCAACTCAGCTCCTGTTCCTCTGGCCTCTACTTCCTGTCTCTTGTCTACCTTAGACTGCTTTTGTTCAGGGGAATTGAAACCAGCTCCACTCTTCTGCAGAACTAGATGAAGCCAGCAAGGAGATGCAGAAGATGAAGGAGCTGCAATTGAGGTGATCCTTGGCTTCTGAGGGAGACTTACCAGGTGCTGGCAGCAGCAGCAGCAGCTCTGAGCTGAGTCTGCTGACTCAGGAAGACTCTCCAATCGCATGGTTGTGCTTTGGGAGAGCCACATGCAGCTCCACAATTAGCATGCCCCCTGCTTGCCAAAACCTTGGAGTAGATATGTAAGTGTGCCACGCCTATTACCACAGTGCATCCTGGCTCCAGGCTGGGAGGAAGAATTCCATTCTCATTCCCCCCTCAATCCCTGAGAATGCATTTACAAAGCCAGTTCAAACAGCCTTTTCCACAGGGGATAAAAGTCCTTAGCACAAAATAAATAATAAAATCCTCAATTTTTCCACACAAAGCAGTGCTACAGTTCCACCAAATATAGTAAACTTTCCCCTGATTTCCTTCTGGCTCCATTCATTAGACATCTATTATAATATAATTATTATTAATAGGATGGGAATAATGCCCCCAAAGAAAGATGTTTTGTAGCATTTCAAAGGGTATTTAATCTCTCTTTGAAATGCATTTGCATAAATATAAACTTTGTTTTAAAATTGATTTAGTTTTAAAAAAAAAAAGTCTATAGAAATACATATGTTCCCAATAGTGACTCGCTCATGCACACTGCGGAACTGTGTTATTATACTGTTTTTTATGTTTCTCTGGAGAAATCAATTATTTACAATATTTACCCATGTTAATGGTGTGTCAGTGTAATTTATGTACCAATATAAATTGCAGCAAAATGATGTAATATACAGTAAGTTGTTATGAAGTTGGCAAACAATACAGGAGATAATATCCAAATTCCAATTTCTTTCTGGGTGGCAAATATACCTGGGGGAGAAAGGGCTTCCTCAATCAGATGTTTCTGGCTATGGTTAGATTATAATTAGATTTCGGAGACACTTTTACCAAAAGCCTGTTTGGACTGAAACTATTCCTGTTTGTTCTCTACTCAGAGGTGATACTTTTATTGTTGTGGAGGTTTGACACACTTTCCTTCTGTTTACACTCACATAACTCAAAACCGGCTTTGTGTGGGGGTAAAAAAAATCTCAGACTTCTGGAATTCAGCCAAGTTTGGGAGAGACTGAAAGTTGTTGCCGTCTGTTGGCTGTTCATTGCCCTTCATTATAATCTATGACCTTAGTCCAGTTCTTAGTGGGATGAGTGTCCACCTCCCAAAAAACCACAACTGCAAATGGCATTAATTGGTAACCATGTTGCTAATCCTAGCAAAGAAATCAAGGTTCAAATGAGCCCTCCTATGTAATTATTTATGAATATTATCATAATGCCTAGTCATAGACCAGGATCACATTGCGTAAGGTACTGTACAACAAAAAGATATTTAAAATTGCAACTCTTGTGCAAGTCCCTTTACCATTTCTTACCTTAACTTGTGCATTTATCTGAATGTATGTTCATACATAAACATTAGAACAGTCCATTACGACTCCCAACCTTTGTAATAGAAAGAAATAATCATTTTTAAATGCAAATAGAAACTGGAAAAACAACTGATTTTTTGAAAAACATTTTCAGTTAAATATTTTGGGTTTTGAAAATCAGAAAATGAAGAATTTTACCAAAAAGTAAACCAGAAAAGCAACGGTTTTATGTATGTTTTAAACTACAGAATGTTCAGTTTCTGTTTTAAAATAAAGCAACACAACACAACAACAAAAATACAGAATATCTCATTGACAAACCAGAAAAATAATTGAAACAAACAAACAATGGGAAAAATACCATAATTTAAAAACTGGAAAATTTCAGCCATAATGATTTCCCCCCCTGAAAATGGTTCTATTAGTTGAAAAGCCATTTTTCAATATTTTTGACCAGCTCTACATTCTCTTTATATTCAACAACACAATTATTTGAAGGTCAGTCAATATTAATTTGAATGAATAATCTATCAATTTTTCCGTTTGTTTTCTTTACCAAACGAGTAATACATGCAAAGTACTAGAGTTGAAATTTTAAATGCATAATAAGCAGGAAAGCCAGTTCTTTCTGCATCCATAACTTTAATCATCTTACAGATATATATATATATATATATATAAAGGCTTTTTCTCCCACAGCAGACTTTCCAACCATGGAATCAAAGCTAATTTACTTCCATTGTTGATAGGATTAAGTAAAACAAAAACAAAAAATCCATACTCAATAATATAAAATGTTACATATTCTAGGGGTATTAATGTTAGCCACTTTGAGAATCTTTATTTTAAAGGCCTGCATTTTCTGTCATTTAAAATGTCATATTATTGCATTAATGTAACCATATGAATCAATAATATTATTTGTACTAAACTGGTAAGAGATTCTCAGACTTGTTTTCTTTATTCTCAATGATCATAAACGGTTACCTAAAAGTCTTGTGTCTACAGGATGGCTAAACTTTCTTGATGAAAGGACAGACATACCAAAACCAGACAACAATAGTAGACATCTCATACAGGCTGGTATTCAGCCCTCCTCAAATACAGCTTAAGTAACTGGTTTTGTTTGGCAGGAGAGAGGAAGGAATTCACTCCTTTGGCCCATGGATACACCATAGGACTGCACTTTTGCTATCCTGTATGTTAGACTGAAGCCCTTTTACAGGACCTCCTCGTCACCATGGGCTTGATTTTGCAAAGTACTGAGCACTCTCAACTCCTACTAGTGGGAAGTGGTGGTGCTCACATCCTGGATCCATGTCCTGCCTGTTTGCCCACAAATAATGGTTCACACCAAATAATCTACCATATAGTTCCCTTCTGCCCCCTGCCCATCAGCTCTACTTGCCACTTCACCTTTACAGCTCTTTGGTAGAGCTTATGTTGAATGGGTGACCTGCTAGCATAGTCCATATTACATTGCTAACATGAGTGACTGTAAAAAATGTTAACAGACTATATATTATACCTTTATTAGACTGCCAGTCCGAGTCTGTGTAAACCCCAAATGTGAGTTGCAGCCACTATGTTTAAAGACCTCATTTTATTGCGTGCCATATGATTTGTAAGCAGCAATTAAACCTTGTAGACAAGAACCATCAAATTAACCATGACATGCATTCTCAGTTTCAAATCCATGAAGAATAGAAGGTGTTAGTGTACAGAATAATGAATAATGAGAAGGATCAGTTATTATTTGACAGAGAGGAAGGCTATGCATATGACATCAGAAGAGGAACAAGAGTAGGCTAGGGTGGCAGGGGACTCACTTGAGAGCAAAATAAGTGATCAATGTACATGAAAAAAAAATCTACATATTTTATTATTGATATATATTGTTGTTATTCATTGATATCACAGTAGAGCTAGATGCCTTGGATGACTAGGGGGCTGGAGCACATGACTTATGAGGAGAGGCTGAGGGAACTGGGATTGTTTAGTCTGCAGAAGAGAAGAATAAGGGGGGATTTGATAGCTGCTTTCAACTACCTTAAAGGGGGTTCCAAAGAGGACGGATCTAGACTGTTCTCAGTGGTACCAGATGACAGAACAAGGAGTAATGGTCTCAAGTTGCAGTGGGGGAGGTTTAGGTTGGATATTAGGAAAAACATTTTCACTAGGAGGGTGGTGAAGCACTGGAATGGGTTACCTAGGGAGGTGGTGGAATCTCCTTCCTTAGAAGTTTTTAAGGTCAGGCTTGACAAAGTCCTGGCTGGGATGATTTAGTTGGGAATTGATCCTGCTTTGAGCAGGGGGTTGGACTAGATGACCTCCTGAGGTCCCTTCCAACCCTGATATTCTATTATTCTAAGGTTGGAGTGCCATTGTGCTGGGAGCTATGACAGACAGTTCCTGCCCTGGATAGCTTAGTCTAAATAGACATGTCTGAGTGAAAATGGAGGAAGAGGAAAGAAAACACTATCTGCATCTTATAGAAAGGGAACTGAGAAGTTAAGCGACTTGCCCAAGGTCACACAGGAATTGTATGGCAGAACTAGGAACTGAACCCAGGTCTCTTAATTCCCCTTCTAGTATCTCATCCACAATGCTATCCTTCCTCAATAGCACAGACAAGTGAATGTGTTTTGTTAAAATACATATTTACCTGTTAGTTGGACATTAAAAATCTCATTTGCTTGAATGGATCGGAGGGACAGTTACTTGTCGTCTTTCATAGAGCAGTAACAAGTGTAGAACAGTTATCAAGAAAATGACACAAACTTGTGCTATCTGGGTGACCTTCAGGAAAATGAAGAACTACTCTGTAAGCTTTGCATGACATACATGTTGTATTGAAAAAATGGTGGGTATTCTATCAAACCATTATGAGCATGCTTTGCCTCTAACCCTACCCCCCAAAAAAATCTTGCTTAGTATAGAATATTTCAGGAAATTTTGGTATATTCCACTGAACTTATATTTCATTTCTGCAGCTCACTTTTGTGTATTGCTGTCCTGGAGAACTAAAGAATTTGTTTGGTTTCACTTGATCAGAAAGAAGATGGACAGTATTATTAATTGAACTGAATGTGTTGAGATGTCCATTGTACAATATAAAACATACATATGAACTATGATGCAACTTGCAGAATTTTCTTTAATAGTGATGCTTTATCATCATTAACACCATATGTTCCCAAGAAATTGTTACAAAGGTCCTGATAGTAATACCAAAATTAGATAAATCAGACCTGACAAGGGAACTACAGTGTGTAGGGAGTTCTACATTAATTTCAACTACTGCTTTGCTGTCTTGTCCACCACAACAAACATTATAAATGTTTGAGAGAGAGAGAGAGATGGGAGGGGGGTGGAGAGAAGAGAACAATGAAACAATAAAAATTCAATGCTAACAGAATCAGTCAACTGTAAAACAATGAAAAAAATCAGAGCTAGACAGGCAGTTCTCTGCCACTGGTAAAGAAGGGAGGTGGAAAATCAATATTTATTTCTCTGAAAGTGCCAACCACGGCATGTGGTATTGATGTTTTCAACAGGATGGAAAAGCTTTTCACAGCAAGGCTTTCACTTTTTCCACTCCTGGAGGCAATCTGTGCATTATGTTGAATATTATCTGGTAACACCACTCTTGCTTAAAATAAAATAATAATAATAATTGTTTTGATATTACCTGTAAAGTTGCATTTGTCCTTAAATATAGGAATAAATAATCACACAATTGTTTAGCCATACAGGTGATCAAAGTTAATGCATACATTTGCTACAAAGGGCTTCCAACGGTAAAATCAAACTTTCTTGCTTGCTTTGGACATAGAGAACAAAAAATACCTTATCCACAGCAGTGGGTCTCAATCACTTGCTGATCACAGCACTTCCTGTAGGTTCCTTTAACAATTTTCTGTTCTAGTCTCTGTTCTCCAGCCTCCAGAGACACATCTGTGGATTACAGAGACACTGCTCTGGATGACTTTTACTTGTTATTCAACCTTGATGCAGCTGGGACCTCTTTAACGACTGTCAGTTTTCTGACCTTTGACTCTGAGAGGAAGGAATTCATTTGAAAATGAAATGTATCCTGAACCCATTGCTAAACCTGCTTTCTAAAAATGAACTGCTGCCTGTGTGGCTTTGACCCCAGTTTTCAGTGCACTGTTTGACCTGATTGCATTTCTATGGCTGCTGTCTCATAATGTGACTACTGTTGGGTCAAAGGGGGGGGGAGGGGAAGATTCATCATCTTTGTTCATAAAAAGAAAAGCAAGTGACATCAGCTAAACAGTCCATTGAAGTGAATAACCAGGAGTTTGAAGGATTGTGTAAGCCACTCTGAAGCATAGTGTTATTAGAGCTAAAAGCTCTGAAATAAGTTGTTAGAGCTCACTTTTAAAGTAATTATGATAATTCCCTGCTTTAACAGGACATGCAGGGGGCAGAGGAGAGAAAATAAAATATAGAGCCCTCCCCCTTCCTCTGCTTCAACACATGAACCATCCAACACAAGGTGTGGATCTTGTTGCCTGCATGGCAGATTTGCACCTCACTAGCAATGCCCTGGCTCACCCATCTGTTCCCAAAGGAGTGGTAAAGTGAACTGCAGCCCCATAGAGCACATTTCAGTTCCTGGGAGCAAGATAGATCTTTCCCATCCCTTCTGCCTCAAAAAGGGGTTTGTTTGCACAGATGGCAATTGCCAAGTACTATGTTGTTATACTTTCCAGTATTTTGGTGGGTTGGTGCCTCTTAGTATACTTCAGACTATGATGATCATCTTCTTCAGTTCAGAAAGGATTTTTTTTTCCTTTGTAGCAGGCTTGCAACATTATCTGGGAGTTTTTCATCTTTCTGTTAGTAGTGGAGGGCATAGGCCAAGGTGATCTTATTTAAAACATTTGAGTTCCAGTCATGGCTCACACTCTATCACATGTTTAAAATGCCAGGAGTCATTTGCAGCTGTGTTATCAAGGCCCAAATGTATCCAATCTCAAGAAAAGGGACAGGAGTGTGAGACCTGGAGTTTTAGGCAGCACTGGGCAGCGTAGCTGCTTTGACGCTGAGCGCTGGGAAGGTAAACTGGAGGAAGTGATTAGTGGTGTTGGCTTTATTAGTTTTGTTCTTAGTATGTTAATAGTAATCACTATATTTGACAGCCAACAGTATACATTAAAGTTGTATTTACTTGTCAGAGATAAATGCCAATTAACAAACAATGCTACCTTACAGATGGAAGAAAATCCACCCAAAATTTATCCTACCAATAGATGATCTTAATACCTAAAAGAAGTGTAATTGAAATTTTGATGCTAATATTTTTGTAGCTTCTGTAGTTATTAAGGTCTTTGTCTTCATTACCTCTTGGATGTCACAGCAGAAAATTATTTGCTTGAATACAGAAAAACATATTAGGAGTTAACATTTCCCAACTTACCCTCATGAGACAAGGTCAATATCAAAGCAATTACCTAGGTAGGTTTCAAATTATGCCTTTGTGGTTTTAAATGAAAATCGAAGAATGATAGCAACCAATATAATAGGCTATGGGTTGCACAAGTATGAAACAATGCATCATACTGCATTGTATTATGCTGAGTTTGTTTTGTTTAAAATAACAAAAAGCAAACCAGAAGGAAGAGACTCTCCCATTTAAAGCAGTTTTATTGTCAGTACTCCATGATAACCAATGACAATGTTAAAATAAGACACGGGAATAGAATAGGTAAATGTTAAAATAAGAGGAAATCAGGAAGATAATCATTAATGCAGTAACACATCTGAGATTCTTTGTATAGTTAAACTGCTTGGTGGCAATGCTTTTGACTAAAGCTCAATATGTAGGATTTGAAAGAATGAAATAGAAATATTTTGTAAGCCAATTCATTTGGAGGGAATTAAAATAAAAAGAAACTTGGTGTGTTGGGTTGGGGTTTACAGGGAGAGATTTAAACATTCCCTTGTAGTGCTGAAAACCCAGAATACACAGGGACTGTGCAAATGCCAAGAACTAAGTGAAAGTGACTAAAGGCTTGATTGAAAGCTGATTTAAATTAATGGAAAGAGTCCTTTGACTTTAATGTACTTTGGATCAGACCCTAAGATTCCAGATTGCCTCCGGAGGATGTGAGTAATTCCCATTTTACACAATAGGGGTGAAATCCTGACCTCATTGAAGTCAATGGCAACTCCCATTGACTTCAGTGGGGCCAGGATTTTCCCTTAGAAATTACTTCAATTCTGCAGGGGGAGAAATGGGCTGAGCCTGACGACCATTTGCAGAATATGAACTTGGATGGGTCTCTAGCAACTTAAATACTTTACTGCACCTGCAGATAAGTGGCTGCATTGCAGTAGCAGCTGCTGATCATAGGGGGCAATGTTGTGTTTCCAAAACAGTGGGGTTCCTTCAGTCAAAGAGGTGGATGCAGCAGAACAGGGTAAGAAGCCAGTGCTTGAGGAGGATATTTTGGCTACTCCTGTAGTCAGCTACTCTAGGGCATTGTTGTTCTTTCCAGTCTTCATTATTACAACTCTACATTGCATGTGTCTATGTATTTTGACATTCATCAACAATTATAGTACTATGCAAACAGCTACAAATAGCAATTGAAGTAATGTGTTTTTTGGGGCAAGACTGCTATCCTGGTTCATCCATACCAGCATTGGCCTCATCACATATTGACAGGGCCGGTGCAAGGAAGTTTCACGCCCTAGGTGAAACTTCCACCTTGCGCCCCCGCCCCCAGCCCTCCGGCAGCTCCCCACCCTGAGGTGCCCCCCCCCACGGCAGCTCCCCTACCCTGCCCTGAGGCGCTCCCCCACCCCAGGAGCCGTGCGGCAGCTCCCACCCCAGCTCACCTCTGCTCCACCTCCTCCCTGAGCATGCCACCCCCGCTCTAATTCTCCTCCCCTCCCAGGCTTGCAGCGCCAAACAGCTGATTGGCGCTGCAAGCCTGGGAGGTGGGAGAAGGGGAGCGGCGATTGCGCGGCAGCCCAGCCCAGGAATGCTATAAAAAAATAAAATTGGGGACACTGCTTTTTGGCGCCCCTAAATCTTGGCGCCCTAGGCAACCGCCCAGTTTGCCTAAATGGTAGCACCGGCCCTGCATATTGACCACATGAACACACTTTAGCTATGAGTTTAAATCCACCCTTGGATAAACTCAGAAACTTCTAGCGTTGGGTGCCTATCTATTAACAATACACATTCACCAGTGACGAAATTCCCATTGTTCAATTACTAAGATCCAGAATTCCTGGATTTGGGGGGAGTTCCACCAAATATGGCTAAAAGCCCTATCTCTACTACCAACTTTCACTATTTAGTCTGTGTAGGGTAAGAATGTAGAGAAGACACAGAATCCAGTATTCAGGGGATGGGAGGAATGGGAGGTACAGACTGAGTTATGGTTAATAATGCCTTTACTTACCTTAGAAGAAAATAAGTATGAGATGTACTCTCTCTACCATTTCTGATCATCTAAAGTGCTATTAGTAAAATTGGTAAGTACTTAAAATCTTGTCCAAATGATTTGCTTTTTTCAGAAGTGATTATGGATGCTTCTGCATTTTGGGTTCCCAACTTGAAGCTTAACAGGGTATGAACTGTGGAAGCCTGCTGCGCAGCACTTCCTGTAAACCAGGCCCATTTAAAATTTTTCAAACACGGCTCCAAAAACCTGAGATGATTAAAATCACCAGTTGCTTTTTAAAATCTTGCCCATTATTTTTATCTTGACTGTGTCCCTCTTTCAATGTGTCAAACAGATGTACTGAATTTATTGGGATCTTCATTCTGTAGATGGCCTTACTAAAAAGATTAGTGTGCCTGCCCTAAGTCTGTATTTCCATAGAAAACTGATTACATGCATGCACAGTTACTGGAGCTCCCAGTAGGAATGCTTGTTATAAAAAAATTGAAAGTAGCTACAGCTTTATGGGAACCTTATCGATGTTCAGAAGTTTCTTTCTGAGGCACTTACAGAAGGAATACCCCAGGTGCTCCCTGGTTGTCTCTTAAAATACACCAGCTGGAAGATTATCTTCAACAGTTACAGGGTACTTGCTGTTTTTCTGTTACCACCTACAAAAGACAGCCAGGGGGCACCTACTAGTGGCTGCTCTCGACTCTCTTCACATCAATGGTCACACAGGATTGGCACGGGGAGAGCAGTTAGTGACAAATCAGCCAGAATGCAACCACAAACCTCATTTTCAATAAAAGGTTTGCAGCGGCTACGGAGAGATGATCTTGAAGGTAGCTGGGGATGGCTGTTCAAGGCTGGCATTGCTCAGCAACGACCAGGAAGGAAACCCATCTTTGCTAAATAGCAGTATGTACAGCTTAGAAACCCAGCTATGGAACTCACTGTTGTTCTCTAGCAACTGTGCCACAACTGATATTATCACAGAGGGTTCTCCAGGTGCATGGTAAAGCTCATAGGTGTTCAACAGGCTCACCATTCAAAAGTCAAGCCACTGTTGTAGTAACAGTTTTCCATATACCATTATCTGAGACACTGCACCTGTTTCGAGTATAGGATAACACAGCAGTATCTCAGGTAGCACAGATCTTGTAACTGCTGCTAAATGCTGTCCCTATTGTATATCCCTGCCATCAGTTCAGCATTGCTGGTAACGCAGGATTTGTGTTTTCCTCATCCAGACTGCTTATTGTGTGGAGAATCAGACGGATTGATGTTCCCCAAAGTCTTGTATGGATTTGGAGGGAAGAGGCCCTGATCTGGGGCCCTCCCAGAACTGTTATACAAGATGAGTGGGTGGCCACCTGGCACCTCCCAAAATCTCAAGAGAAGTGACAACAGCAAAATGAGAAAATAATAAATGGATGTGTTCAGGCCACTAGCACCCAGAAGACATCTAAGATAAGGTTTGGGTGCCTTGGGATCTGCAATATAGAAGGGACCAACTTGTCTTGGAGTAGTGGGAATAAGAATCTGTGAACATGTTTCAACCTAGAACCATTAAAACTTTGTGGACTTATCTTAAAATTACCCTCCCCAATTGCATGTGGGTTCTAGGTGAATGATTTGCACAGCTCTGCTTATGAAATTTCCCCTGCCCCACATCCCCACCCACTGTATACTGTTAAATGTAGGTATTCCACTTAGTAACACACACCCTACTGGTAACTTGAGGCTTCAGCATTTTGGAAGCAATTACTATGAAAAACATGCCCCAAATGCATGTAACTGGTCCACAGACCACTTAAATGTTTTTCTCTTCACAGTCAGAAAAATATAACCAGTTTTCTAAAATGCAGTTACTGCATTTCACATTTATATTGCCTTTTTTAATGTCTTATCCCCTCCTTGTGTTTGTGACCCACATAAACACAGCGATAGAGGCTCTCAAGCTCCATCCGATTAGGTATAAGGAGAAGCTATCAGTGAGATGTTCC
Source organism: Trachemys scripta elegans (assembly GCF_013100865.1). Lineage (NCBI taxonomy): Eukaryota > Metazoa > Chordata > Testudines > Emydidae > Trachemys > Trachemys scripta. The sequence continues at coordinate 51,696,914 of NC_048308.1, read as the reverse complement.
CCATGAAGGACATTTAACTTGAGAATTGACTCATTTTTAAATCCCTGTGAAAAATGTAACCAATTTTCTAAAATGCAATCAATTCATACTTGACTTTTCAGAATGATGCATGAAAAATTATAATAGAATGTAGCTCACTGAAGTCAAGTATGCTTGAATTTAATTTTAGATAATTGGTTGGATTAAGTAAAAACTGACTATAATTATAAAAGTATAATTTGATTTTAATTCTACATTGCATCTTTCACATCTGTTTTTAGTTTGATTCTTTACAGCCTACCTCCTCTATGTAGTTATCACTGTTTTGTTTTTCTCCTCACTGCTCATGTTTACTTGACTCTTTGCTTCAGTGTTACTTTCTATCTCCAAAATTGTGAATTGCTAGTTTATTCCATTTTCAGTGTACAACTGTTTACCAATGACATTCACCCCTCTTCACAACTTTCAAGAAATGCACATAAGCACATGCATAACTTTAAGCACATGACTAATCAACATTACCGGCAACCAATGAATGGGATAACTCAGATGATTAAAGTAAGGCACATGCTTAATTACCTTTCTAAATTGGTGACAGGTTTCAGAGTGGTAGCCGTGTTAGTCTGTATCAGCAAAAACAATGAGGAGTCCTTGTGGCACTTTAGAGACTAACACATTTATTTAGGCATAAGCTTTTGTGGGCTAGAACCCACTTCATCAGATGCATGGAGTAGAAAATAACATAGCAGGTGTGTGTGTGTGTGTGTGTGTGTGTATATATATATATAGTGCATGAAAAGATGGGAGTTGCCTTACCAACGGGGGGTGTCAGGCTAATGAGGCAATTCAATTAACAGTAGAATACCAATGTGATATATGCCATCATGTGCCAGCAATGCCCCTCTGCCATGTACACTGGCCAAACTGGATAGTCTCTACGCAAAAGAATAAATGGACACAAATCTGACATATATATATATATACACACACACACACCTGCTACATTATTTTCCACTCCATGCATCTGATGAAGTGGGTTCTAGCCCAAAACTTATGCCCAAATAAATGTGTTAGTCTCTAGGGTGCCACAAGGACTCCTCATTGTTTTTTTCTAAATTGGGGTAATAATGAGTCAAATCCTGTGATAGAGTCATGAAAAGGTTTTATAATGGAACACAAATTGTAAAGGGGTTGGAATATTTGTTTGTAAAAGCAGATGGTATTCTGGACTGGGGATGAGGCTAGGTAAAACGTAGCTAAGTCTCAGACACAGTGGCCATCTGGGACTGAAAAATGTGAGTAACAGTGAAGGTGAGTGGACAATCTTCAGTAGAAAGCAGTAGGAATGAAGCTCAAAGTCAGAACACCGATCATGTGTGGCAGTCAAATGGGTCATAAGAGAGAAACAAAGCAAAAACAGAGGCCCACACAGTAAGTCCAGGACGACCATAAGCCCTGTTCATGAGACATATATATTTCATATTAATATTTGTGATATTTATCCCATTGGCTTCAATGGGCATTGAATCAAGCCCTAATTAGGGCCTGGACTTATGTTAATTGGCCATTTTTTATTCCTTGTCCAACTAGCTAACTCTTGTAAACATTTGTAATACATCACCACCAGGGTAAATAGCCACCATTCCAAGACTAGCACATAGTGCTGAGGACAATGCAGGCCTACAGATCTACTTTCTTACCTTATAACTAACCATAGCTCCAAACATTCATTTGGAATAGTCTGAATTTGAATAATTTAATTTTAAATATACATTTTACATACTATTGCCTACAGATTTGTGTTGGCTTATTTGTATTCATGATTAGTATCCACTTTAGCAGAATATTTTTGGTAATATGAAGTGTTCTAAAAGAACAGTCTTTCGATGGCCTCAAGCACTGTATTCACACCATTCACATACATAGAATATACATGTCAAAGTAACCCAGAACACTGAAAGCTAATGTTCTAATATTTCCATCTGTTTTAAAGACTTTAGGATAAATAGGAGCATTCATGCAGCATCCATGCTTGCCTTGGGAAATACAGGTATGGCAATTCCCTTCGCTTTGGTTAACACGTCATTTGATATACAGTAATTGGAAAGAATTGGATGCTATAATAAATTGTATGGTGAATAAGCTTAGAATGACATTTGTTAGCATAGCTAAGAAATTCATGGTCAGATCCTCAGGTGGGGTAAATTGGCGTAGCCCTACTATCTGATCCTAAATAGTAACATTAACTTTCCATATTGAAAAAGATTTGAAATACACTTACAGATTTTCTGAATATTTGTTTATTCTAAGCAGTATTTACTATCAGCACTGGGCATCAAAGCCAATGAACAAGTTGTCTGACAAGAAACATGCAAATTGGAAGCCTGTATGAATGAATCCATTGACTAGAATCTTGACTGGAATTAACCAGACTCACATGTATTTATTACTAGGTGCATACATTCTATTACGCTCATCTGTAATTAAGGTTAACATTCTATCACGTCGGCATATGCAAATGTAAACCATTCTTTTCATGCCAGACACATTTGCCTGATGACAAAAAAAAAATATGGTTTGCTACCGACTGTCTCTATTACAGTTTCCATTTTCTATGTTCCATTTATAGTTTGTCACAAATTAAACAATGTCACTGACAAGCTGCAGTTTTTTTTTCTGAATTAACTGGCTTGTTGGGGGAAAAGCTTCTCTTGGGGGAAAAATAAACTTTTTCTACAGGGAGACATAAATGAAAGGAAGTCTCCATGCTGTTAGCATAAATGGAATTGGCCTGAATGAAATGTAAATTAAAGCTGCCATAGGCACTTCATTTATTAAAGGCAAAAACTATTACTAAAGACTATGGATGGGGTTCTCAAGTATTTATTTATTGCACTAGTCAATACACTAGAGCTGAGTTGAAAGGTCTGATTCTGACCTCACTTACACCAATTCCACTTTGATGTAACCTGATTGGATCAGATCCTGACATCCAATAAGGCCGTTCTAACATGGGGACTGGGATAGAGCTCCAAGCCATTCCTTTCTTGTACAAAGGGCATATTGGGGCTTGAATCCCAGTGTAGAACAACCTCTTTGAAGCCACTACAGCTCGTCTTAAATTACATCAGGTTTGAATTGGTTCTCAGCAGATTCAGAAAGTTTGAGTGCCCTGTACCCACACCCTCTTTCAGTTGCAGCAAGTAAAACTCTAGTGTTGCTGAAGATCTAGCTCCCCTTCTTCAATGGAGTTACTCTTGATTTACACCACTGTAAGTGAGAGGGGTATCAAGCATGGTGGGTTTATTAAAGTAATCTGAAAACCCCTGAATGTTCTGAGTTTGAATTATCCATTCATTTCCCAGTGTTATAGGTGAGACTGACACTAAATAACATATTAGGAAATGTAAAATTCTACTGCAAACATTAAAAACATCCCTAGCTCTCTGGGGGCTTTCACAGTGAGATGTTTTCGTGGTTCTAAGCTTTAGTAGCTCCAAGGCTTAAGATAGTAGGAGTTGTAAAAGGGTAGTTTATACTGGAGGGCTGGGGATAGCCAATCATGAGTAAAGAATGAGCCACAGCTGAGTTGAATTAGGTAATTCCCTATAAAAGGCAACAGGTGGCTATCGTGAACACTGAAGTCTGGAAAGGGTCTATAGAAAGTGAGGAAAAATCTCTGCTGGGAGAATCATGAGGCAAGAGAATTTGCCTCAGGTAGGGAGGGCTGGAAGAAACTGCAAAGGTCCAAGCAGGAAGGCCTGGGAAGAGGAAGAGAAACATTGTGTTGCATGCACTTAGGAATGGACTCTGGGAATTCTGAGTTTTATCTGCAGTTCATTTTATATTAATAAAGCTAGTCCCCAAGGAAGGATATTTTTGGCTAAGAAAAAGTATGAAGGGAAGTCTTATTTAAATGTTCCAAGAGGTGAAACTGGGCAGGCTGCCTGAAGTAAGACCTTATAACATGAGGGGATCTATTAGAGGCATCTAGTGTGATTACAGAGCCCCATATGTAACAAGGAGGCCTGAACCTTTGAAATCCAGTCCTATCCTCAAATGAGTGTGACTCTTGCCCTTACCTCCATAGGCACTAAGGTCTCAAAATATAGTGGTACTGATGCAGCCAGCTGACTGTTTTGGGTGGGGTGAAAATAATTGCATGGAGAGTCCATGCAGCCTGTGGGGTCTGTACCCCATATTCATTATTGTGCTGTGTGGTACTCCATCCACTGTTAGGGTACACAGCTTTTGTGTTCAGGCTCTGGCTCCAGTAATATCAATGGCAGCCTGGAATTGGGAAGGGTCCTGTCTCACCCAGACCCTTCAAAGGATCATTTTGCAAGCTTTTAAGGATAAGGCCTTTTGTAACCATATTGTAGGGCCTCAGGCCTTTGTCTGCAGCCATATTAGGAGAGCTGCAGCCATTAGCTAAGAAGCAGGAAGTAACATCCTCACATTCCATCTAAATTACATTGTTTTAATGTAATATCAGGTTGTTAAGAAGGAGATCCTGTCCTAATAGCTCCCACCATCACCAGATAAAGAAACAGATCTTAAAATGGTTAAAGAAAACTTAGTTTGGCATTCTGTCTGGCAAGAAATCACTTGTCAATAGTTGTGGTTGTGAAATCCTCATTTCTTTATTGTTTTATCTTTATGGTCTCTGCTTCTGTATTGTTTGTATGAGCTCTGTCTCGTTCTTTGATCATTTCTGTCTGTTACATGATTAATTTTGCTAGGTGAAAATTAATTAAGGTGGTGGAGTATAATTGGTTAGAGAATTTCATCACAGTATGTTAGGATTGGTTAGCAAAGTTTTAGTAAAATGATTGGTTAAGGTATAGCTCAGCAGGACTCAAGTTTCACTATATAAACTGGGGTCCAAAAGGAAGTTCTTTAGGAACCAGCTCCAGCCCCAAAATCAGAGCTTCCAGACCTCAACACCTGCCAATGACACTGTGCAGAAACTGGAGTCCCCTCTGATTCTGACTGGCCATCAAGAAAAGTTCATCTGCCTTATTGGGACTAGTGAGCATTGTATGTTTAGCATATGCTTTTTTTTTTCCTCTCTTTTTTTTTTCGTAATTGGTCCTGTTAGGGAAGGCAGGGGGCTGGACTCGATAACCTTTCGGGCTCCGTTCCAGTTCTATGAGATTAATATATGGAGATATACCATTTATTATATTATAATAAATAGAGGTTAAGTAGGATATTACTGTGTAAGGCTCTTTCACTCATAGCCCACGGAAGGGTAAGGATGGGTGCCTAAATTAACAGGGTTATGCCTGAGGCCTAGGAACAGGGTAAGAGTGGGTGCCCTAGAACGTGCAAGTAACAGAGAATTTTGCATGGATAACAAGCTCCAGTTACTCAATTGTTGCCCACAGAAGGAAAATTTGGCACTTAATAGAACTACAGCTTTCTGAACTCCATAAAACAAAGAGATACCATTATGTACAAAGCAACAGAGGGTCCTGTGGCACCTTTAAGACTAACAGAAGTATTGGGAGCATAAGCTTTCATGGGTAAGAACCTCACTTCTTCAGATGCAAGATGACTTATGCTCCCAATACTTCTGTTAGTCTTAAAGGTGCCATAGGACCCTCTGTTGCTTTTTACAGATTCAGACTAACACGGCTACCCCTCTGATACTTGACATTATGTACACTCATGTTTGAAAAAGCCGTGAGCTATTTGTTCATGTCCTTACTTCATCTCAAACAATAGCTGTTCCTCAAACTATTGTACTAAGTCATACAGACACATTTGTATTCCATTTGTTGATGGTACATATTTGCAATAGAGTATTTTTAACACTGCCTTTGATCATTCCTTCCAGCAATCTGATGTGACTTAAAAGCTAAGTAATATTAGTGTGAGTTATTCCAAAGCAGAATTATTGTGTGTATCAGGTGATAGTTTTGGTCGGACTATTTTTCTCAGATACTGGAGTCTTAATTCATTTTGCTGAAAAAATTAATTGGATTCAGGCAGTAAAATCATTGAGTAGCCAACTTTAAACTGTGACTCAATTATCAAAATCTTATCAATTAAAAACACAGCAAACACCTTATGTTGGACGGACAGGTCAACACATCATTGTTGTGTGCACTAAATATTAATCCTGGGAAATGAGTCCAATGGAAGCACAGCTCTGTGTGCAACATCCATGCGTGTATGTAGCATATACATTCCGTGTATAGGCTCTAGTAGTAAATCATTGTTTTACCTATTACAAGTTATTTCTTTCAGAAATAAATAGTATTGAACACACTTGTTTTTATTAAACAAAAGGAGAGGGAGGGGAAATGTATTCAAGTGTTCGTCTAGAAAATATTTTTCTAGCTGACACTGTGTATTCAATTTCATGTTACCTCATCTCGAGGTTCTGTTTTCTTGGTGAGTCACTCCAACCTTTTAAAGAAAACATTTTGAACATCATAGCAATGTGCTGTCTATAAGAATAAGAACTGACACAACTTAGACATTCTTTTCTAAAACAATTTTTTAAAAATAGCTCTTCATGCTGGTAAGTACAGTTGTGAGGGAACCAGATTCTTTATTGCACAGGGAATTCCATTAATCTGATTTTTTTCCCCATTCCACAATAGAACAAAAACAAAAGGATTCAATGTTCCTGCAAAATGAAATCTGAAAAAAAAATGGGCAGGGTAGAGTGAATTTTTTTTTTTTTTTTATAAAATCAAAATGTTTGGTTCAGATTTTGATTTTTTTTATTTGATAAATCATAAAGTAAAAAATTTAAACAAAATTTCAACATTCCATTTCAAAAAGGTTGAGACAGGCAGAATATTTTGACCTTATTGAAATGGTGTGTTTTTTTTTTTGTTTTTGTTTTTGTTTTTTCATTTTTTCCTTTTCAAACAAACCTTTGTTGCAGTAGTCACATTTCTGTGTAAAATGTCGCTTTCAAAAAATAGGTACTTCTAAAGGAAAAATGTTCCATCAGAAAATTTTCAACTGGCTCTAATTGAAAGCTTTATGTTATTGTCATATTTTAAAATATAATTTTGTCCCACTCAAAGTGCTGATGAATGGAGATGGGTAGTATGCACACATTTTTGATACAGTTTAAAAATATAGGTCTAATGCAGAATACAAATTCCTTCAGAAGGCATTTCCCCTTCAAAATGGCTTCCTGGGTTAACAAATTTAAGATAACCATCTGATTTCTTACTGAGTCTTTGTTCTGACTCATAATAAGTCACACAGCCATAGAACAATGTAACTGCTCCCCTGGTTAAGTTCAGAATTGAAGGAAATAGAAACATAAGAGCTGGTGCCGTTGGCATACTGAAGACACTATTACAAATACTCCTTACTGACCTTCAACAGGCACCTGTCAGAAAAGCATCCCAGTGAGAGGGTCCTTGATGCCAATGAAAATTGATTAATGCTACTCTCTCTGATTTTTCAGATCACTGCTCAAAAGCAACTACATCTTGTACTGTTAGGCTCTGCAGATGTGTCAACAGCACCTCTCAGTCAATGATATGGAAGGCAGCTAATAGATCTAAAAGAATTAGCATAAACACTGAGACTGCATCCATCACAAGAAAGCAAATATCAAGCCTGACCCATGGGCTGTTTTCGTACCATTCCTATGTCTAAAGCCAAACTGATTGAGGTCAAAAGATACATGAGGACTCTGGCTATTTATTTATTTAGATCTTTATACAACTATTTTATACTATCCTGCTAGAACTGTATTGGCATAATTTTCTTCACAGCCTTTCCCCAAAACTGGGAGATTAAAAAGAGGTCATTAATTGATTGTCTAAGTCAATCAATATTTTTGAGCAAGGGTCTAACAGTCACTTTTTTTTTTAAACAACTTGGCATTATCTCTGCCCTCAGGCAGGTATTGAGAATCAACCTCAATGATGGCCCCAATATGCCATCAGCTTTCACCAGGAAGAGGGACATGGACCTGAGTAAGAGTTTGAAGCCCATGCATCCCCCAGAAATGCTGTGAAGGATTCTGTCTCGAACTCAAATGGAGAAGACAGCTTTTATGCCCCCAAGAAAACATGATGCTACCGTGAAGGTAGATGGGTCATGCTGAATAAGAGCAATATTACATGAAAAATAGCTTGAAAATCCTTACAGCAAGAAATACTCAACTATCACCCAACTACCATCCTCCAAAAACCCCAACAGACACAACAACAAACCAAACAAACTTTGGATTTACCCCATTGTCACACAGAAGAGTTCCACCGGTACAGACTTTACTTTGCAAATAGTCCTTGCCATAGTGTTCCATGATTCACCACTATTCTCTGATTGAGGTCTGTCTAGTTTACTTTCCAAGGTCCTCTTCACAAGGGTCATGTTGCTAGAAGCCACTTACCTGTACAAACAATGCTGCACAGAGGAGTGAGGGATTAATTAAAGAAAAAAGAAATGCAATTATCTTAAAAGTAGTTTCCTTACAAGATGATAATTTCCAACAAAATATTGTCTTTGTTTTTTGTTACCTAAAAAGACTGCTGAGAATATCAGTGAAGCATAGCAATCACTTATCTAGCAAGCCATGAGCTTAAATGTTATAACAATAAACAACAGGATACTAAAAGGTGTTTTTTTTTCTCAGACCGCCTTGGTTTACATTGATATATATATCAATGTGTGTGTGTATTATGTAAAAGAAGACGGCAAACCACCAGTTAAACCAAAACTAACTTTAACTTTCTAACACAAAGTGAATTCTGCCCAGTAGATTCTTACCAGTAAACTGACCAATGGTTTTGATACTGGCAACAAACATCTCCTTTGTGACCCTAGGAACCCTGCAGTGCCAACCGACAGAGGACACACGATACCAAAACTCATATCAAGCCTGAAACCCTCATTGCTCCAACACATTACAGTCATAATCTGTAACTACCAGGTGTTTTGGAAAGTATCATATACAAATTGGTCATTAATATTATTGTGTGATGTAAATATGGGTGATGTATAAAGAATTATAAGTGTGTTCAGCAGGCGATGCCTGATACCTAGCCCACCCTAGGTAAAGGAGAGTTGTTTTGCCTGCTTAACTGATCTTCCTTAATTTACATTGGAGAGAAGGACCAAGACAATTAAAAGTACATTTATGCGTAAGGTAAACCAAGCCATCAGGTAAGCAAGTTTGGGAAGGACCTCTTAATAATCATGAGAGGGGCTGGAGGCCGAGCCCCCAGAAAACCTTCCTGCCTCTTGTAACAGGGTCAATGAACTTTGGGAGATATAAGCAGAAACAAAATGCCATTGGATGGACACAAGAGGCCAGAGCTCTTGAAATCTGAGAAAGGTGAATCCTTTAACCAAGGGCTCGAAGTCTCTGGGAACTGAATTGAGGTGAAGAACAAGCTTAGAAAAAATGTAACTTGCTGAAATTGGTTTAGTCAGTAGAAAGCATGTTTTGTTTGTAACCTTTCTCATCTCTTTGCCTCTTAGTTGAACTCACTAAAACCTCTGTTCTTTGTTTTTTAAAAAAAACCCTTATTCTTATTTTATTCAAAAACCATCTCAGGGATGAGTATTAAACCTACGTATAGGTCTTCAGCTACACTAATTGGCTGGTGTGTATTCTGTCTCTTTGGAAGCAGTGAACTTGATAACTTTCTGCGTGTCCAGTGAGATTGACTGGATGCTGCAGAAGGACTTCTCTGGAGAACTCAGGAATTGGGGTACGGCAATTGTTGCCTGCAAGGCAAGGTTTGGAGTGGCAGAGTCCTGGAGAGTTTTCTTGCAAGCAGGGGTGTGCACAAGGGGGGGGACAAGCAGGGGCCCGGGCCCCTCCAATAATCATTGGGGGGCTGTGATGGGGCGGCTTCCCCTCACTGGCAGTGCACCAGAGACATCAGTCAGAAAGGGGCTAAGAGGAACAGCCAATCGTGGCCCGGAAGGCTTATATAAGAAGGGAAAAGCGAGCTCCTTCCAAGAGGGAGGGCACAGAAGGTAGACCTCCAAAAGAGGTCTAATTTAAATTACTGCACATGCCCCTGCTGGCAAGGCAGACAAGTTGGTGTGTTGAGGTGCTGGCACACAGCTTAGCAGCAGCAAAACTCACTGTTGCTGGGGCAGAGCAGTAACCTTGGCTCACAGGACTGGGTGACTTGAGCAAGATGTCACATCCTATTTTATGGAATACCTTATAAAGTACAGGTGTGGCTTGTGTAATTAAAAAAGAGAGCGAGAATGGGAAAAAATCTGTGTCCTGGACTGAGTATTGTTCTAGTAAAACACCTGAGCAAATATTCTGTAGCTAATAACTTAATGAATGTTTTTATTTTTCACTGTATAGATTGTTCATGAAGCTCGTTGCAAGTATTAAGATCTTGAATGTTTGAAATTTCAGCTTTGTTGTTTGATTGTATTTGGTTGAATAAGACACATGCCATTGTTTCTGTTTCATGATTAGATGAATAGAAGTCCAAAATCTCTCAGGAAGAGAGGTAGGAATTTAGGGAAAGGTAGCAGATAGGCAAGATCAAACAATTTTTGTGTAGTTCAATGCTTCCTTTTTCAGGCCCAAACAAGCCTTACTTGGGGGGCCATTCCTAGAAAACAATCCCCGCCCTGCACCTTTGAGCGGGGGAGGGGGTATTTGGGTGGCTGGCCGAATGAAGGGAACAGTGCTTTATGGCTGGGGGGTAGGGTGGTTGAGAGGGGGAGATGAAAACTGCGGCAAAAAGGGGCAGCATGGTCGCTGACTCATCCCCTGGGAATGCAGGGTTTAGAAGGGGCAGCTCTGTGCCTGAAACCTCCCTTTTTACATGGACCAAGGCTGAAGCAGAACCCACCCTCCCTCCCTTTTAGGTGGTAAAATACCAGGTTGGTCAACACTTGCTGTGAGCATTATGCTAGGCGCCTCTTTTTTTAGCGGGGCTGGGAAGGAATTTTTCCCTTACCACCGTATTGGCTTGGGTGCAGTTAGGTTTTCTTGCCTTCCCCACAATCGGTTTCAAGAAGAGCTCTCGTCATGCATGGCATGACAGGCAGTAGGCCATATTTTGAAAACTCATTATTGAAGTGTAGGGAGGATGTCCAGTGCAGGTACTCCATAGGAAAGGTATACAGTGACTGGATAAATGGCATGGAAAAGGACTTAAAAAATGTGTTCATTAAAGGAACAAACGGGGCAGTTGGGGACTCCTATGATTGATACGGCAGGCAGGGCCGGCTCCAGGCACCAGCTTAACAAGTAGGTGCTTGGGGCGGCCAAGTTAGAGGGGCGGCATCTGCAGCAATTCGGGGGCGGCAGATCCCTCACTCCCTCTAGGAGCGAAGGACCTGCCATCGAACTGCCACTGCCGATCACGGCTTTTTTTTTTTTTTTGCTTGGGGCGGCAGAAATGCTGGAGCTGACCCTGATGGCAGGGAGCCAACACCCCATTCTTATAGCCCACCTTAACCCTCCTACAAGGGGTGTAGGTGGGTGGTAAGGTCCCAACAATGGATTTGCTGGTGGTACCTCTAGGGGAAAAGAGGGGGAGCTGGTGGAAGCCTCCTGGGTAATTACGGAATAAACATGGGGTTACCTTCACTCTACACTTTTATCTGCCGGGTAGTCCCAGACATCTAATATTAAAGTTGCGACCTGATTAAACCCATGTCAAAAGTCTCCTGTCCTCCTTTCGGCATAGACAGACAATGAAGTGCTGTAAGATGTATTGGCTTGCTGTAGTTTATTTTTAATTGTTTGTTATTAGAGTCAGGCAACATAAGTGCAGGTTCATGATATTGTAGTTGCAAAGGTTGTGGTCAGACCTTTGACTGGCTACTTTAATTGACCATGCCAGGGCTCTTGAGGTCAGTTTTAGGGGAAAAAATCATCTGGATTGTCCACGAGCAGCACTCTTCTTCACTAAAGTATCTTGGAACGTTCAAGCACGTGAGCCTAACATTTACTTACTACAAGCATTTGTTATGAGGTAAAAGACATTGACATAGAACTTTCTACAAAATGTGTTTTCAGAAATCTTTCCTGCCTCTCATTTCTGATATCTTTCTTCCATTGATTATTTCCATTTAATGTTGCCTTTTTGAATACTCTATTTCCTGCTTGTTTGATCATAAACACTAGGGTTGAGGCACTCAACCTGCACTCCATAGGCTTCAGGAGGAGCTGTCAGTGAGATGTTCTCTGTGAAGGATCTTTAACTTGAGAATTCACTCACTTTTAAATCCCAGTGAAAACTCAAGGGAAAATATTGATATTCATATCGTTCTCCTGCCTTTGAAGTACATAAGGCTGAAAAATACTCTCTTCTAGTAGCAAAATATTTAAAAAAAAATCACAATTCTTTCTTTTTCAATTTTTTTTTCTTTTGTTCCTGTTGGATATATTATGAAGGAATGAGAATCTTGTTTTTCCATCTTAGGCTTTAGAAATTTCAGTAGATGCAAAACTAAGATGCTAAGGGTTCTTTTTTGTTTTCAATCACAATAATTCATACAAATGTCTTTTCTTGAAGTGAATGTCAGATCTGCAGGAAAAAAAAACAAAATAGGCTGAAATTTCAAATAGCAATGTGTGTGTGACAGCTGTCTTGCAAATGAAATGCTGAATGACATATTTAAAGGAAATCATTTGAGAGACTAACACGAAGAAGACCAAAAAAAAAAAAAAAAAAACTCCTTAACGAATGCTTTTAAAAAAGTAGTTTGAGGAAATCCTATAGCAGAACTCATTCTTGCAAGACAAGTTGCCCAGTGGGAATGCAGAGGACTTAAGCATAGTAAAATGAATAACCTTATCAATGCTGTACTGTCTTCTTGCCCAGAATAGAAATTTATTGGAGAGAAGATTCCTGAATTATTTGTCCTTACAGTAATTTAAACTAGGGACTATGGCAAATTGGAAAAGGAGGGATGGGTATTCCTATCTTTATTCACTTTATGAATAAGGGTGCTTTTTTTTTTTTTTTCACGGTGAGTCAAATACTGAGACACTAACTCAATGTTTCCTCAGCCTTCATTCTGGCAAATTCTCATTTAAGTCTAGCTATTTTCTTAAGTAAGGACTGAATGTGGGCTTCAAGATTCAACATTGGATTTAATCCCATTTTAGAGTGCAAAAGAGCTCATGACTGAGTTGCCTAGTTATCCTCTAGATGAAAATTACAAACCTTTGAGCCAAACAAGGTAGCAATCATTGTGGGCCACATTGTATGTGACTGCCCCATGGGGATACTCAAAGAGCTTTCTGCCAATTACCACCCAGTGCAGCACTTGGTCACAATTGCAAGGATGCAGGGTCTGTTCACTAGAACTGGTCAGGAATTTTCAATTAGAATTATTTTCTAATGGAAAATGCAGTTTCTGCAAAATTGAAAATGTCTATGAGAGAACTTGGATTTTGCTGATAATCTGATTTTTTTCCATTGTGGAAACATTTAAATAAAATCTTTAATTAAAGGTTAGTTTGATTCAGATTAGAATATTTAATTCTTTGAACTGATCCACAATGTTTCATTTCAAATCAATTTACAAAACATTCAGCTACATTTCTCTATCATCACATTGCCTCCTGGATGTTGTAGTTCAGCTCTCATTCTCTCCTATGGGCCTGGCACCTTTACATCTCCTATAATGTAGTGTGGATTTACTCACATGACTCTGACTGCAATAGTCTATCCAATGATGCTGGCCAATAGAGGAGTGGAAGCATTGCCCATGAGGCATTGCAACAACTATGGGAAAATATAGTTTATATTCAACTGATTCAAAACAAACCATTTTGAATCCATTCAGTAAGTTAAAATGAAATATTTCAATTTTGAGAATGTCAATGTTTTGTTTTGGAAATGACTAAACAAAACACTGACATTCCTGAAAATGATTTTTTCTTCAATTTCCTGTTCTGGAGAAATACACTTCAACTTTTCATCCTGATTTTGGTTGAAAACAAGTGTGAAATGTTGGAATTTTTGGTAGTAATTGAAATGCTAAGATTTTGCTCTTCATGCAACTCCTGCTATTCAGAGGTAGGGACAGGTCGACTAGCCAGGCATGCAGCAAGGAATTTGCTGCACCTCTAAATGATTGAAGTAATGGACATTCTCTTCTGATACCCTGTGAAGCTCCAAAACAAATTAAGTCTTCAAGGGCAGCTCTAAGAGAAATTGTCTCTCATAGAGCTACCCTTGAAGTGGGTGGCTCTTAAAAACATAGGAATGGCCATACAGGTTCACACTAATGGTCCATCTAGGCCAGTGTCCTATCTTCCAAGAGTGGCCAATGCCAGATGCTTCAGATGGAATTAACAGAATAGGGCACTTTTGAGTGATTGTCCCCTGGCAGTTGTACATTTAGGGACACTGGTAGAATAAAGTTACATCCCAGGCCATCTGGGCTAATTGCCATCCTCCAGGAACTTACCTAATTCTTTTTTTGAACCCAGTTATACTTTTGGCCTTCACAAAATCCCATGGCAATGAGTTCCACAGGTTGTATTGTGTGAAAAAGTAGTGCCTTACGTTTTTTATAAATCTGCTGCCTATTAATTAACTTGGGTGACCCATAAATAACACTTCCTGATTCACTTTTTCCACACCATTCATGATTTTATAAACCTTTATCATACCTCCCCTTTAGTCATTTCTTTTCTAAAATGAATAATCTCAGCCTTTTTAATCTCTTCTCATTTGGAAACTGTTCCATACGCCTAATGATTTTGGTTGCTCTTCTCTGTACCTTTTCCAATTCTAATATGTCTTTTTTGAGATGAGGTGACCATAACTGCACTTAGTTTTCAAGGTATGGGTGCACTATGTATTTATATAGTGGCATTGATATTTTCTGTTTTATTGTCTCTTTTCTATGGATTCCTAACATTCACTCTTTTGACTGATGCTGCACATTTTCAGAGAACTATCCACGATTACTCCAAGATCTTTTTTTAGTGGTAACCACTCATTTAGCCCCCTTTGTTTTGTGTAAATATAGTTGGGGTTATATTTTCTCCCTTCATGTGTGATTGGCATTCCTATGGTAAAAGTTGCCTTCCCTCTGAGATTGGGAAGTCTTTTAATTTCTTCGTGGTTTTAATAATACAGCATGTATTTGATTGCCATTAAAGAAAACCGCTATTACTGTTTTCAACTCCATGACTAATTGAGGCATCATCTACTGTAATCAGTCACTCCACACTCATCTGGAAGAGGGGGCAGCAGAAAGGATTCCCCCACTAAAGATCTCTCAGTAAAAGGGAGCTGCAGTTACAGTTTGGTGGAGTGTGTATGGGGAGTGAAGAGTAGGAAACTGAGTCACACATCCACTCAATTTAGGCTTAATCAGTTTTCCTTTATTCAATACAACTTCAGACAGAATTATTGTTACTTATAGTGTCTGGACATACATTTACACAAGAGTGTAATCACAAACACTACAGAATAGGTTTCAGAGGGGTAGCTGTGTTAGTCTGTATCAGCAAAAACAACAAGGAGTCCTTTTGGCACCTCATGCCCAAATAAATGTGTTAGTCTCTAAGGTACCACAAGGACTCCTCGTTGTTTTTATTAAAGAATAGGTAAAAAACTTTAATCACTTAATGGCCAAATTTTTCTTGCTGAATTTGCAGTTTCTGGGTTGTGTTGCCCTGAGTCACCTTATTTCTAAGGGCAGGTCTACACTAACCCCCCCAATTCGAACTAAGGTACGCAACTTCAGCTACGTGAATAACGTAGCTGACATTCGAAGTACCTTAGTTCGAACTTACCTCGGTCCAGACATGGCAGACAGGCTCCCCCGTCGACTTCGCGTACTCCTCTCGCCGAGCTGGAGTACCGCAGTTGACGGCGAGCACTTCTGGGTTCGACTTATCTCGTCCAGACAAGACGCAATAAGTCGAACCCAGAAGTTCGATTTGCTTGCCGCCGAACTACCGGGTAAGTGTAGACCTACCCTAAATTTCCCAAAAAAGGGAAGGGGGGTTTTATCATTGCACATTTGTACCGCCTACTTACACCTTCCAACATAATACATTACTTATCTTGCCAACAATATCATTTTAAACAAATCAGCAAATTATATCAGAGAAATTAACAAAAAATGCACTTATGATAGACAAAGCATTGGACAGTGTGTTACCTGATCTATATAATTACTCGCTGTCCATAATTACAATTTATTAAAAATATAGCTAGCAAAATTTTAATCTTATCATTACCAATCCTTCATTTCAATGTTCTAAATTACTATGTGTATATTGCCCTCCCCCTTAATCTATTAGGAGGGGGATTTTGGAGAGCACATGATTCTTTAATGTTGACATTTCTAATCTTCTGCAAACACAAATTTGTATGGGGATTTTTATTTTACTCAGTGTCTCAAGTTTTCATGTTACAAATTTTTAGGTGTTCAGGGTGTGACGGGTTGGATCACAGAAACCCCCTTGGGAGCTGCCACCAGATGCGCAAAGACTACCCCTGCTTCTGTTTTCCCTGCCAGCTCAGGACTCCAGCACCCTGTCTTGCTGAGCCAGACACTCCCGTTTGGCTCCAGACACAGATCCAGGGTCTGAATCACTTGTCCCAAAGCTGCAAGTTTACCTGAAAACAGCTCACAGTAGAGTGCTTGTCTTTAGCACTCAGATGCCCAACTCCCAGTGGGGTCTAAACCCAGATAAATCCGTTTTACCCTGCATAAAGTTTATGCAGGGCAAACTCATAAATTGTTCGCCCTCTATAACACTGATAGAGAGATATGCACAGCTGTTTGCTCCCCCAGGTATTAATACATACTCCGAGTGAATTACTAAATAGAAAGTGATTTTATTAAATACAGACAGTAGGATTTAAGTGGTTCAAAGTAGTAACAGACAGAACAAAGTAAGTCACCAAGCAAAATAAAATAAAATGCGCAAATCTATATCTAATGAAACTGAATACAGAGATGCTTCACCCTCAGAGATGCTTCAGTAAGTTTTTTCTCAGACTGGACACCTTCCAGGCCTGGGCACAATTCTTTCCCCTGGTACAGCTCTTGTTGCAGCTCAGGTGATAGCTAGGGGATTCTTCATGATGGCTCCTCCTCCTCTCTGTTCTCTTCCCCCCTTTATATATCTTTTGCATAAGGCGGGAACTCTTTGTCTCTCTGGGTTTCCACCCCCCCTCACTGGAAAAGCACCAGGTTAAAGATGGATTCCAGTTCAGGTGACATGATCACATGTCACTGCAAGACTTCATTACTCACTTGCCAGCACACACATATACAGGAAGACTCACAGGTAAATACAGCCATCTGCAGACAATGGGAGTCATCAAGATTCCAAACCATCATTAATGGTCCACACTTTACACAATTACAATAGGCCCTCAGAGTTACATTTTATATTTCTAGTTTTAGATACAAGAGTGGTACATTTATACAAATCAGATGATCATACTCAGTAGATTATAAGCTTTGTAATGATACCTTACAAGAGACCTTTTGCATGAAGCATATCCCAGTTATGTTACATTCACTTATTACCATATTTTCTCTAAAACTATCTCAGTTACATTATATTGACTTATTATCAAGTTTTTATAAAACCATATAGACTGCACAACGTCACACAGGGATTTCAGCAGCAGTCCCAGAAGAGGACTGATGGGGGTCTCCTCCTTCCTATCTCATTCACCAGTACCTGGATGTCACAAGTGGCTCACATCTTCATTGTTCAAGAATTCACAATTTTGTCACAGAGTCCATTTTAATCTGCCACAGACATAATTATAATATATACACATACATACATACAGTCAACATTAATTAAAACTGTTTCTGATTTATCATTTTATCTTAATTGCAAAATATACTTTCCATGTCAAAACAAAATGAGTTGAAAAATGAGACCTTTTCCTGTTAAAAAATTGTCAAAACTGACACATCTCCAAGGGATGTTTTTATTTTGATAAAACTGCATTTTCCTACAAAAACTGTTCCTTCAAAACTTTTTCAATCAGCTCTACCCACTGATTTATATATTACTAAGTGTCATTCAAATAAAGCAGACTTTACAAGGTAGAGGTGCAGAAAAACCAATACAAAGCAAAGTATCTTTGGCCTCATAAGAATGGGCCTTTCAGCTTGGAAAAGAGATGACTAAGGGGGCGGGATATGATAGAGGTCTATAAAATCATGACTGGGGTGGAGAAGTAAATATGGAAGTGTTATTTACCCCTCATAACACAAGAATTAGGAGATAATGCCGATTGGCGGCACTTCGGCGGCAGCTCAATCACGTTGCTTCATTCTTCTGCGGCAATTCGGCAGCGGTTCCTTCGCTCCCTCTCTTCTTCTTTGGCGGCACTTCAGCGGCAGCTCAAAGAGGAAGGGAGGGACTGAGGGACCTGCCGCCGAAGACCCAGATGTGCCGCCCCAAGCACCTGCTTCCTTCCCTAGTGCCTGGGTCCAGCCCTGACTAGGAGTCACCAAATGAAATTAATAGGCATTAAGTTTAAAAGAAACAAAAGTATTTTTTTCACACAACACATAGTCAACCTGTGGAACTCTTTGCCAGAGGATGTTGTGAAGGCCAAGACTATAACAGGGTTCAAAAAAGAACTACATAAGTTCATGGAGGATAGGTCCATCAATGGTTATTAGCCAGGATGGACAGGGATGCAAAACCATGCTCTGAAGTGTCCCTAGTTTCTGTTTGCCAGAAGCTGGGAACGGGCAACAGGGGATGGATCACTTGATGATTACCTGTTCAGTTCGCTTCCTCTGAATCACCTGGTATTGGCCACTGTTGGAAAACAGGATAGTGGGCTAGATGGATCTTTGGTCTGACCAAGTATAGTCATTCCTATGCTCTCATTTCATCAAGGTATTTAACTGTTTTGCTAACTGTAAGCATATGAATAGTCTTATCTTCAATGGGGCTTTCCAGTTGGATAAAATTAGGTATGTGCTTAGGTCCTTGCTGAATCAAGACCCAAGACTATAATAAAGTTTTATACAAATATACATAATTGAACCAGGCTTGCATTTATGATCAACCAGACTTGAAACTATGGCAACAATTTCAAGGTAGGTTATATTCTTCCTAAAACCATAGAGCAGGTTGATCTTACCCTTTGACTCTGTCTAAAGTCTTGGAGATGCTACTCCCAGAGCATCACTAGAAGCTCAAACCCACAGCCAAACGTTGTGTTCAGACTCTGCTAGGGGCAAATAAACTTTTCAGAAAAGCACTTCCCACTGTCCTTTCTGAATGAGCCTGGGACTTAATTATAACTCCAAGGAAGGGAGCCATCCAGACTAGATTGTTTTCTGTTCAGGAAAATTTCTAGAACGTAAATGCCGTGAGTTTCCTTGGCAACTTGCATGTGACCACCATAACATTCTGTGACACATCTCTAATAAACTTCAGCATATATCTGCACATCTAATATACTTTTGGAATTCTCAGAATGGCTGAAAAAAAATCAAAACCAACACAAAAAGCGTGTTCACACTACTGTGAAAGTTGCTGTTAAAAGGATATGAAGGTTATGAAAAAAACATGTTTTTATGTTAAAATTCAAAAGAATTTTTAATAGGAAATCATTAAATTGTTGATGAAGTAGGCCTTGTAATGCCTATTAATTAGATCTACGGAGGTATTGTGTATTGATTAGTTAGCAGTAGAGACAATAGGGCAAGGTTTTTATTTGCATGTTTTCTTTGTTCTTGATTTTTAATTTCAAGGTTGTCAGTCTATGTAGTGTAATTTCCTTTTCTTTCTTTCTGTTAATATTTTAAAGTGAATAACTTCTTCCCCCAAGATCAAAGTAGCAGGGAAGTCACAACTGCAATCTGTCTACCCAGTGACATATTATGCAAATAGTTGAAAAACAAACTTTTGTATGCTGCACCATCAATAGTTTCAGAGTAAAGGGACCCTGCAGTGTTTTAAATCCAAACAGTTGTGTGCTGGCATGTGAAAGGTGCTAAGATAATGTAACAACTATGCCATTGTAAGAACCCACACAGATGAACTGGAAAAAGTGCAAGGGATTATGGACACAAAGCAGAGATGACCTGGATCACAATCTTCTGGCTCAGAATCCAGATTTCCCCAAAGTTCAAAGAGATTCCCAACTTTTGTTACAATTCTCCCCCCACCATCCTGTAGAAAAGATGGTGAATTACCCAGAATGGCTTCCTTGTCCAAACTGATTTAAAATGCAGAAGTTCAACAGACAGCATAAATGATGACAATTAAATCGACATTTCAAGATAGCCATTAAGTCTATCCCTATTTAAAAAGGGGGCATTTTTACCTATCATAAAGGTGTAAACATGCTTTTTATTCCAAAAATAAGAAAAACTTGATAGAATAATATAACTTCACCTTTGAGCAAATTCACCAGTTCTTGTGTAAAGTGACAATCTAAAACCTCAGGTTTATTTAGAAAACCTGCCTGAGAAGAAAGGTTAAAAAACTGGGCCTGTTTAGCCTTGAGAAAGGAAGATTGAGGGAGGATCTGATGATAGTCTTCAAATATGTTCTTCTTCTCCATGCCCACTGAAGGTAGGACAAGAAGTAATGGGCTTAATTTGCAGCAAGGAAGATTTTAGGTTAGATATTAGAAAGTTTTTTTTTTTTTTTTTTCCTAACTACAAAGGTAACTAAGCTCTGGAATAGGCTTTTAAGGGAGATCATTGGTGGTTTTTAAGGACAGGTAGGACAAACACTGATCAGGAATAGTCTAGATTGACTTGGTCCTGCCTCAAGCACAGGGGGCTGGACTTCATGACTTCTTGAGATCCCTTCCAGCCCATTATTTTTATGATTCATATGCAATCGTGGAGAGTTCTGCACATTTCTGCTAATAGCACTCAAGTTTTTCACTGCCCTCCCGCCTCTTGAAGTGTCAGGAAAAACTGACTGAAGAAGCGGAAACTCAGCTGCACCACTGCTAATGAACCCTTTAAATATAGCTACAGAGGAGTGTGAGATGAGCACCCCAAACATAGCTTTGAAACATTTTTCATTAATATATGACAGGAAAAGGGAGAGAAAAGACGAAATACAGGACTTTTAAGTTCCCTCACTCATTTTAATTGAACTCGTCCATAAGTTCTATTCTCAGAGAACTTGAAAAGCTTTTCTTTGACTTTTAACAGCAATCCTAGGCGTCTCTATTCGCTTCCTGCACAAAAATGCATGAAAGTAGATCACTTACCTGTCCTCTCTTCAGCATGTGGATAGTAGAGAAATAAAGGGGCTAAGTAGGAAGCCTACCAAGCCATGAAGGCCAGGGATGTGCTAGAAAATCCTAGAAATACCCAGTCACATATGCAGAGATGATAACTCTTCAGGCACCTCTGTTTCCAGACCCCATCACTGGTAGTATGGCTGACTGAGGTGCTGTTGGCTCTCCAGCGCCTACTATATGCTATGCTCCCAGCCATGGTATATCAGAACTGGTGAGTCTAATGGTCTTTGACTGTTGTCAGGTACAGTTCCTAAACTCAACTGCTGCTCTATTTTTGTATGATGTAAAATGCTCTGTATTTCCAATAGTATTGAGCCAGACATTAACACCAGGTATGGATCTGGCTATTAGTTTCAGCTCTTTACACTTTCTGCTTTAGGAACTAGATATTTGTTCTAGTCTTCAGTATGATTTACTGATCAGCTTCTTTAGCAGGTAAATAAAGTGATTGGGTGAAGTGATAAAAATTCACAAGTCTGAAAGGAAAGAAGACATTAAATAGAAGATAGAAATAAAATAGTAGGCTTGCTCACAATATGTTAAGACCAACTTTACAAGTGAGCTGTATAAAAGCATATATACTACAGGGAACAATACTGCACTGAGTAGTGGAATGAGCTGCTAGATGACCTAACAGGAATTTCCAATCTCTAAATTATATGAATAATTAAACTAATTATTTTCAGGGAGTAATTTCAAAATATCTAGTATGTAAATGATATGTACAATTCATTGGTTTTAAAAGATCAAGGTGGTGCTCCAAAAGTCCTTGATTCAGTAAATTCTAGGTGATAACAAGGACTGTAATGTGCATTAAGCTGTTTGATTTAGATCTTATATTGTATGAATACTGAAAAATCCTGTTTATCCATTGATTGTGTAGTGTCAGCTGCTACATAATTTTTATTTTCACATGTCTAGGTTGTTTTAAGAAAATCATGTTATCCAGTTTGTTTTTTTTATTCAAATTTCAAAAATACTTTGTTAAAATGTTTTGAGCTGGTTGTTTTATTTAAATGCATTCATTTGTGCTCTCTGTGTGTGTGTGTGTGTGTGTGTGTGTGTGTGTGTGTGAAAGAGAGAACGTATGAAATGTACCAAATTTACCATCCTGAAATCTTTTACCCACAGAGTAAGTACTTCATGGGAAGGTAAAGTGCAAGCTTTCCTCATATATGTGTGCCACAACCCTGTTCAGAAGGGGTTCAGTCTATGCCTCTTTAATCCTTGGCCTTCCCGCTGTATTTAAGGGCATTTTTAAAAAAAAAATCCAAATCAGTTCAGCTATCTCTAATCACATAGTCATGTGATAAGCTTCATGAGAATCAGAGTGATGACATCATAATGCTCATGCTCTGCTTTAGAAGCCCTATGATTAGATTTCTAATTAGTCTATAATCATGTAACTGGCCTTGGCACTCATACAGTAGTGAGCGCATGATTCACTTAACACTCTGTTCTTTATCACTGCTTAAAATCAATCCAAAATGGAAAACTCTAAAATAAAAGAAAATAGCAAAATTCTTTGTTTTAGAAAGAGAGATCTTCTTAGAAGCCCATCACTTGACTTGTTGTAGGGAAGAAGGAGTGTACTATTATCTAATAAATCTCATTTCTATGATTCTATTAGTCTGGGGTTGCCTTCTTCTCATTATCTCTATCAGGATGAAAAGACTGCAAAGTCTTAAGTAGTTTGCTATGCAATTATATGTGGATGTAGTTGCATAAAATGGATTATATTTGAAAATGTGCTGTGTCACCATACACCATGCCATTTCAGTTCAGAACAAAGCAGAAGTCACACGGTTCATTTTCTGTAATAAAAAAAAAAAAACAACTCACACACCATGCAGGGGCAGATTTTGTAAATATTGTATGCCACCAGTGTTTTTCTGCAAAAAGGTATATAGAGTTTCTATTAACTATTCCACCTTGCTTTTGCCAGAAATGTAGCAACAGAGTGTCAAAAAAGAGGAAGTAGACTAGACAACAATATAATCTTGTCCCATGTATTTAATCCTTTATCCGTTAATTTAACTTATTGAAAACATAAGACCAAAGACACTGTCTGGCTAATGTCTCTAAAAAGGGCTGTTAGGGAGAGAGTAGAAACCTTGCATAATGAACATCCTCTAGGAGATTATGATGGTGATGGAGGTGGCATTATAGAGTACCATCTTTTAGTCTTTTTATACTTCTCAAATACTCTCTATTTTAAAACAACCTTGTGTAGGTTCCCCCATCCCTTCTCACTCCTCTTTCCACTTGAATTTTCTAAATGAAGGTTACTGATGCCAAAGGATTGCAATGACCCCCAAGGTCCACAAGAATAATACTTATGTGGAACTTCAGATATCTGCCCAGGGTAGAAGCAGAGACTGCATTTAGCAGATGTTCATGTCCTTCTATTGAGCAGCTGTGCACCTAAGGCCAGGTCTACACTACCCCCCTAATTCGAACTAAGGTACGCAACTTCAGCTACGTGAATAACGTAGCTGAAGTTCGAAGTACCTTAGTTCGAATTAGTTCGAACTTACCTTGGTCCACACGCGGCAGGCAGGCTCCCCCGTCGACTCCGCGGTACTCCTCTCGGCGAGCTGGAGTACCGCAGTCGACGGCGAGCACTTCCGGGTTCGACTTATCGCGTCCAGACTAGACGCGATAAGTCGAACCCAGAAGTTCGATTTCCAGCCGTCGAACTAGCGGGTAAGTGTAGCCAAGGCCTTACATTTGAACCCCTCTGCACCAGGTCCAAACAACCCTGAGTTTGATCAGATTGGAACACCACTGTACATACACAGGAGTAAAGAGCTAATGTACTCCTTGTTTCCATGCAGCTGGGCCTGGAGAGGTGGCCCAGCGAATCATATATATTCAAGAAAGAATAAAGATTTTATATGTGCATTTGCTTGTTTAAAAGAGGTCTTGCTGGCCAAGAGATCAATTCTGAACTGCCTTATGTGTCCTCACAAAGGAGAAAGAGGGCCTTAAAGGGGGGAGGGATAGCTCAGTGGTTTGAGCATTGGCCTGCTAAACCCAGGGTTGTGAGTTCAATCCTTGAGGGGGCCACTTAGGAATCTGGGGCAAAATCAGTACTTGGTCCTGCTAGTGAAGGCAGGGGGCTGGACTCGATGACCTTTCAAGGTCCCTTCCAGTTCTAGGAGATGGGATATCTCCATTATTATTATTATTATTATTAAGCACTCCATAATACCCTTGCAAAGGGCTACCTGTATCATGGGTTGCAGTGCAGTGGGGACAACAGCCTGCTTGGGCATTCTTTCCTCTCCTGTACATGGAGTGGGAAGATCTCCGGCTGCCTGCACAGCAGACCCAGCATGCATGGGGAAGTAATCTGTACTATCTATACAATCAATACAGACTACTTCTCCCAGAGCATGGGGGGAGTCTGGAACCAGGTCATAATTGTAGGTCTGTTATTGGGGCAGTATCAATACAGATTGGCCCCTTGCTCAAGGATTGTGGCAAAGTCCAAATTGATCTTTGAGCCATAAATGTAAATCCAGGTCTCTCCGAATGAAAGCACAATTGATGTGGACATTTAAAATGTGACATGTCACCTTGATTCCATATCTGTCAATCTTTCCTGAGCTTTTTAATATTTACATGTTGATGCCATCACAGATCATGGGCTTTGTGAACAGGAGGGGGGGAAAAGAAAAGAAAACTCTTGGCAGCATTTTACAAATGAATGTTGCAAATTGTGATTCATAAGAGATGACATCTTCTATAATCTTATCTGAGTATTCTCTTATGCGTGTTCTGCCAGGAATATATTAAATTATACTCGCTGCCCCTAGCTAGTCTTTAAGGTTTTTTGGTACTTGCCAGGGTCCCATTCCCAGAAATCCTTTAAATTCCTCATATTTCATGCAACTATCTTGGTTATCTTTGTTGCTACTTTGTACAGTGACTATTGGTAGAATTGATCCCCAGAGTTTCATTATTTTTATTACGTTTCACCGAAAGGTAGAGGAAAGGAATGGAATAGTCTGTCCACCTTGAAGGTTACAGAGAGATGATCTATTTACTTCTTGTCTAGAAGCTGCCTGGGAGGCCATTCTGTTTTTGCTTGGCATGGAAACCTTTGTATTAGACACCTTGCTGGAGCCAAATGTAAAAGCCAGATTTTCAATGGCTTTGAACACTTTTTGCAGTTCCCCATTGAAAAATCAGATGAGAACTGAAGTTATTTTCTTCTGCACTGGTGAAACTGTAGCAATATTTTATGCCAGGGCCTTTGATACCCAGTTTTATCCCACAGTGAATTTTTCAGACAAACTTTCAATAGCAAATTTTATAATAGACATAGTAATTGATCCTTTATATTAATTTTATAATAGACATACTAATTTGCATTACATGCATCTGACAAAGTGGGTATTCACCCACAAATGCTTATGCTCCGATACATCTGTTACTCTTAAAGGTGCCGCAGGACTCTCTGTTGCTTTTTAATTGATCCTTAATTACAAATGGTTTGTATAGGATTATTAGAACATGTCCTTTTAGAATGTAAACCCCATAGTTCTCCTGGAATTTCCACTTCATCCATGCCTGTGTTCAGTTCTGCTCTTACCAAATATATGAGAATAAATATAAATGTTCCTATGTATTAGGAAGTGAGGAGTGGGTTGGAATGGTCAAGAACCAAAGGCCATATTTTTGCAAACAGTGGTTTACAGTATAGCATACAAAATTATGTGGTGGGGTGAAGATTAGAATCGGATGGCAATTACAAAAAGTTATTGCAAATATTAGTTAAATTAGTTTACAAACATTGAGAATTTGCTAAAATAGTATTTGTGATCCCTTTTATTTGCTTTCTGTGAACTTTCTTATTGGGGGGGGGGGGGGGGGAGGGGGGTTAGGATTTTTTGTTTTGTTTTTGTTCATTTTAACTTACAGCCTGACCCAAAATCCACCCAAAGTCAGTAGGAACCTTTCCAATTAACTTCAATGGGCTTTGGATCAAGTTCCAAATTATTGACTCTAAGAAAAAGCATCAGAAATATTTGCGTGGATGCAGTATGTATTCACTCCAGAGGCACAGCCATCCTGAAAGTTTTGTGTAGTTTTGAGTGTCCTCCAGTCAGGGAACTGAAACACTGGGTTACAAATCAAAGGGCATGAATAGCTAGTTCTGGACTGAAACTGCTTCAGGCAATAGTTGCGGCAGCCAACAGTTTATGAGTAGTCCATAGACTGAAATGTTTGCATAAACCATTTATTGAATAGTTTCAAATAATGAATATATCTATAAAGCTTAATGGCTGTTTGTGAAAAATTCATGAAGAGTAAAAGACTGGGCTTGTCAAATATATTTGCTTCAAAATAATTTGTTCAGTAATGAAGAATTCACTGAAGAGGAAAAAAATATTTTGCCTGATGCTACAATTATAATACAAAATAATACAACTGCCCAAAAGCTTTATATCTCCCCCTCTCCCCACCCCAAAAAAATTCTGCTGGCATGTGTGTGTATATACACACACGGGTGGGATAAAACTTTAGTACTTCAAAACCAATTTGTTTAGGTTCAATCAGTAGCAGTACATTAAATGTATGTAAAAAATGCAACTAAGTTCTCTCTATATAGTGATGCAGGCTAATCTATAATATGAAGTTCCAGTAAGGCCATACTAACTGCCCATGCTTACAGTAATCAGTAAGCAGCATTATATAAATTGTTAAGATAAATCAAGATGATATACTGAATCTCCATGCAGCAGTTTATAGTCCTGCATCCTTTTGTCTGTTCCATATTGTCTGTGGCTTGAAAATTGTTTAATATTAATACAACTTCCATAGGGACTAGGACCATAACCAAGTAACACAAATATTATATGAACTCATTTTCTTGCCAACTTGTCATATTAATCATTACCATCTTTCTTCCATTTAATATTTAAAAACCACAAAAATTATCAGAATCCTATACATATTAAAACTGACATTGCAGCTATACCCTAAAATAGTGTATTTTACCACAATATTTATTTAAATTAAGAAGAGAAATTTGATTCTCAACATGATATTTTCTTATCTTATACCTGTTTAATAGCAGTTAGCATATGCTTTAAAGGTGCCTTGAGCTAAAAAAAAGTTTGTCATAGTCACATTTTTACCCGCAAAAATCGAGGGCACCCACCTATACCCTACCGATGGCTCAAGGTGTGACCTGGTCAATTTAGGGAACTCCCACCCTTTCTCTTCTGAGGGCTCAGGGCTTCTCTATACTTATGCGCTGGTTCAGCGGCAGGCAATCAAACTTCTGGGTTCGATTTATCGCGTCTTGTCTGGACGCTATAAATTGAACCCAGAAGTGCTCGCCGTCGACTCTGGTAATCCTGCTCGGCGAGAGGAGTACGCGGAGTCGACGGGGAAGCCTGCCTGCCGCGTCTGGACCACGGTAAGTTCAAACTAAGGTATGTCGACTTCAGCTACGTTATTCACATCGCTGAAGTTGCATACCTTAATTCAAATTGGGGGGTTAGTGTAGACCAGGCCTCAGGGTATAAGGCACCTACCCTTAACCACACTCAAGAAGAAACCTGGTCAATTTAAGTACCTGCCCCTTCCCTCGGAGCTGAGGCTCTACGGGTCTGCGGAACCTTTTCCCAGTGAAAGAGCCTTAAACAGCTGTGCTCTAAACATCTATTTATTAGTAACACACACAGAATACATATACGAGGAAAGCTCTTACGCTCACCACTCCCAATATACAGACAAACTTCACCTGATGACCAGTCAGGATCCACTCATCTGGGGGTTCCTGCCGATGCCTCTGCACGTCACGGTTGTGTAGAAGAGTCAGAGTTTCAGCAGCTTGATGTTGAACTGCAGTCTGGAAATGGTTCCCAAAGAACATTGTTTTTAATTTACATTATATAGGTAAACTAGTTCCCTCCTTCAAATTTATTAAACCTATCACATTATCCCACACTCCTAAATAACAAAAAATTAACCAGTTACAAACTGGCACCTATGTGTCCTCCTTCCTGCCCAAGTTTTTTACATTTTATTGTTCATACCTAAATTCTAACTTAGTTGTGAACTTTTTTGTTATGAAGATGGTCAGCATAAAAATGCTGGTCAGAGTTTATCTTAACATTTATTGAATCTTTCTCTATGCTCCATATTTTCCCAGTATCTTTACAACCTTGGTGGTTATAACTCTTGGTAGGGACATTCCTGAGGTGGGGATGCTTTATCAGCAGCAGAACATTTTTTTTTTTTTAATTTTGCTCACTGTTTCACCAAAGGCTAGTCTAATATGGGCGTGGGAGTGGGGGAGAGTACTGATCAGGTCTCAGGCCTACAACATCATGACATCTGTTTAATAATATCCTAATATTTGGGTTTCTGTATTTAATTAAGACTTAAGTGCTGCGCTCCCTGAGGCTAAAATAAACAGAATATCACCCATGCTTTTTTTGTGGAAAGCAGAGTTGTACCTCAGTATATTGCACCTACTTTAAACAATTTGTTTCTTCACTAATTAATTTCTTTCCAGAAACTCGGTGCCAATTTCTTGTGAAAGCGTTGGTGTAGACTGCGCTATGTTGGTGTGAAAAGCACATACAAATAGCATGAGATAGTCCCTGGCCCAATGACCTTATAGTCTAAAGAGATAACACAGATAAAAGGTGGGAGTGCAGAAGTGTGAAATCGCTTGCTTAAGGTCACATAGTAGATTTGATGGTGTACCAAACCCACACAGGGCCTGAATGGGTTAAAGGGAGCCTGTGAGCACAATCAGCCTCATCCTGCTACACCTGAGGTTGGTGTGAAGCCTGAGGGAGGAGATAAAAGACGAAAAGCCCAGTTTAGTCATTGCTGACCACGTCAAGTAGACCTCTTGAGATAGCCCTGTGAAGGAAGACCTGGCTAGATCTAGAGACTAAAGACTACATTCAAACTGCCTGGATGGAAGGATCAACTGGGGCTAGAGCCTAACTAGAGACTCTGAAGTGTCAGAACTGCCTTGGGGCAGGTAGGCCTGGTGCAAAACCCTTTTATTTCTTTTGGTTCCTCAAGTAGATTGGATCTCCTTTTTTTGACTCCTGCAGAGCATCTGTGAGAAAGGTCTAATGGAGGCAATGGTAGAAAGCAGCCCAGGGAAAGACCAGATGATCTGAATGAACAGACCTCATTTGGAACCCAAAGGAGAGGATGGGCCTGTGTTTCCCTACTGGTCTACTGAGGGCAGGGGTGTGCAACTCCACTATGTCCGGCCAGCAGTGGTGCACTGGCAGTGAGTCACAGGCTTAGAGTAGGTCAATGGCAGAGCTGGGAATAGCTGCCACTGAAGTCTAGCACTGAGATGGACTCACTGGTATTATGGAGTTTATTGTGGAGACAGTCTAAGGCTACATCTACACTACAGCACTTACAGCAGCACAGCTACACCAGAGTTGTCTCCTATCAGCTTAATGATTCGTGCCTCATGCTCTCCCACCAACATAGCGCAGTCTACACCAGCGCTTAGGTCTGTATAATTTACATTGCTCAGGAGTGTGGATTATTCACACCCCTGAGTGATGTAAGTTATACCACAGTAACCTGTAGTGTAGACAAGGTCTAAGTGAGAAAGTCTTACAGTTCTTCTGTCTTCACAAATATGGCTCCAGTCTTGCAGTAAAATGAACTCCAGCAGAGGCCTGCTTCTGTGTGGCTCTTCATGAACTTCAAAGGGGCTCTGTGTGGGAGCAATGGTCCACCTGGATGCATTTTCTTACAGAATTAGGGAAAGAATACTTTTAAAATCTTTATAAAAATCTAGATACATCATTTTAGAAACATCTGCACTTGCTTTCTAAAGATTTGTGTGGAAAATGTTTTTCATGAGCAATTAATTAGAAGAATATTTTCTGGGTGATGTTACATATGTAAAGCAGCAGAAGTGTGTGTGTGTGTATGGGGGAGAAGAAGGGGAGAGACAGGCAATTCTCGAAGAGAAGCACTCCTCCCCCCGCCCTCCCCAGATAACTCTTTAGCCCACTCTGGTGGCTGGACGGTTCTTTTTTCCAGGACCCTGGTATGACATTTTGGGGAATATGTGTTTCCAGATATTAAGTCATCTTTGTTTTATAGCACATATGATTGTTACCTTCAGTGTGGATTAGAACTTCCATTTTAGAGTAGAAAACAGGCTACATCTGGGGAACTAAAAAGGGGCCATCAAAAAGGCATCAGCCTTAAATAACTCTACCCTGGTAGAACAATAGGTTGCTACAGGCAGAGTCATTGATTTTTAAAGACTGTCTGCCAGTGATCCATTCTGGGGTGGCGGTAGGGAAAATCCCACTAGGATAGGAACAAAGGAAGGTATCACAGACTGCTTTTAAAAGTGGTCTGCTGTCTAAGCAAGAGAAGCCTTTTCATCACCAGACCCAGAAGACTCAGCAGGAGGAGGGGAGGCAGGAGAGACTTGGCCAACCTTAAGGATTCGGCTCAAACCTACAGACTCACAAAAAGAAGCTGAGATCAGACTAAGGGGTATTGCAATAGGTGTTTTTTGTTTTGTCCAGCTCTGTAAGTTTTGGGCAGTCTAGAAGTTAAGTATGTGTTTGTGTGTGTAAGTTCCTTTTCAAAGTCCATGTTTCTTATTGGAATTGTTACCTGGTCCCTAAAAGAGTTAACCTATAATTCAGAACACCCTTAGGAGTGGACTCTGGGACAGCATGCATAAGCAACTGAAAAGGACAGAGCCAGGGTGACCAGATGTCCCAATTTTATAGGGACAGTCCCGATATTTGGGCCTTTTTCTTATATAGGTGCCTATTTCCCCTCACCCCCGTGTCCCGATTTTTCATCCTTGATATCTGGTCACCTTAGACAGAGGGTATTTGGACTGCAGGGACCCATGTCCCAAGAAGTGGTACAGACAAGGGAGTCTGTACTCCAGGAATGTTTCTGAGAGGCCAGAAAGATAGGGTTACCATATTAAAGGTTTTTAAAACGAGGACACTCCACGGGGCCCTGGCCCTGCCCTTTCCCCACCCCCGATCCCGCCCAACCCCGCCCCTTCCCAAAGTCCCCGCCCCAACTCTACCCCCTCCCCTGAGCACCCCACATTCTCCCTCCTCCTCCCTCCCAGCAACGTGAAAAGGGCTGCCTGAGCGCTACCGGCTTCATGGTTTGCCGGGCAGCCCCCAGACCTCCAGACCCTGTGCCCCGGGCCGGGCACTTCCCCAGCGCAGCCGGAGCCCGGGAGGGGAAGCCCCCAGTTGGGGGCGCAGGGTCTGGAGGTCTGGGGGCTGCCCGGCAAACTGTGAAGCCGGTAGCGCTCGGGCAGCTCCGCTTCTCAGCTACACAGAGCTGAGGTGTCTGGGGGGAGCAGCAGCAACTGCCGCCACAGCGGGGAATCCACCTGCAGCTCGCAGCCTGCTGGAGCCACTCAGATAAGCAGCGGACTGGGGCAGGGATGCCGGCATTTTCCCGGACATGTTCGGCTTTTTGGCAATTCCCCCCGGACGGGGATTTGAGCACCAAAAAGCCGGACATGTCTGGGAAAATCCGGACGTATGGTAACCCTAAGAAAGAGAGACTGTGTCTGGATGCTGCTCAGACTCAATTGGCTTGAAAATATGTGGGATCCAAAAGCTGGATCTGGTTATAGCAGCCCGATGACCATTCACGGGGGACTCAGCCAGGATTCAAACATCTGGCATCGTGGACTTTGATACATTTTGAGCCTCTATAGAAACTAACCAAACTGTAAGACTGCTGTTACTTACTGGAGATGGGAGGGGAGAGAGCCTGGAGGAGAATGAGGAAATAGAATATTTTGAGATTCTTTCTAATGGTAGATCAGCTTGCAGGGCCGGCTCAGTTGGATATCAGGAAAAACTATTTCACTAGGAGGGTGGTGAAACACTGGAATGCGTTACCTAGGGAAGTGGTGGAGTCTCCTTCCTTGGAGGTTTTTAAGGCCCGGCTTGACAAAGCCCTGGCTGGGATGATTTAGCTGGGAATTGGTCCTGCTTTGAGCAGGGGGTTGGACTAGATGACCTCTTGAGGTCCCTTCCAACTCCGATATTCTATGATTCTAGGATTTTTGCTGCCCAAAGCAAAAACAATTTTGGCCGCCCCCCCCCCTTATTTAATTACCCCACCCCCGGCCCCGCCTCAACTCCGCCCCTTCCCCAAATCCCCAGCCCTGCCTCCTCCCCCCAGGCTCTCAAGCCTAGGAGGGAGGGAGGGGGAGAAGCGGCGCCGCGCCGCGGCCTCTCGGTTTTGAGAGCCTGGGAGGGAGGGGGAGACTCCGAGTGGCCCCGGCGCGGGCGCCGCTTCTCCCCCTCCCTCCAAGGCGCCCAAGCCTGAGGGAGGGAGGGGGAGCAGCAGCGTGCGAATCGGCCGCTCGGGATCTCCCCCTCCCTCCCAGGTTCTCAAACCTGGGAGGGAGGGGCAGACCCCGAGCCGCCGCGGCGCGCGAATCAGCTGTTTCGCGCGCCGTGGCAGCAGCAGCGGAGGTGAGCTAGGGCGGCCTGGGCACATTTTTAGGGGCGGCATTCTGGCGCCGGCCATGCCGCCCCTAAAAATGTGCCGCCCCAAGCACCAGCTTGTTTTGCTGGTGCCTAGAACCGGCCCCGTCAGCTTGTTTAGTACTCAACGTAAAAAACCTGATTTTTGTAATGATCATATCATGGCAACTTAAAGTTTAAATCCCTACAATATCAGCATCATGAGAGACATGCAAACTGGTAAAACAGGACTGACTGATCTATAATGTCTGAGAACCATCACAGATAAGTGAGGACAAATAAATTGCTTGTGAGAAAGTCAGAAAAATCCAGTACCAAGTAATATGTATGTGTTTAATTCTGTAGATGGTTACAATAACCATCATTGCATAAATACAATAACATTCAGGTTTTATTATTGTATCACTATTATTTTTAAGAATACAGCAGCAGAGAATTTTGTTCAAGAATTTAGATTTTCAAATTTGTTTAGAGAAAAGATGTGACAGTTGAGCAAAAAGGACACCGCCTCTTATCACCTGTTCACAGTTAGAGATTGGGGCCAAGATTCAGCAAAGTACTTGAGCATAGCACTTCAGTGGGAGTACTCATATGCTTAAATTATGCACGGTCTTAAGTAATGTGCTGAATCAGGGCCTAGTATGGCAATTAATTTCAGAGAGAGAAAACAACTGAGAAGTCTGGTAACAGTTCCTCCAGCAACCCACTAAACTGCAAGACTGCTGTCACCTATAGAAGAGGAGTTGGCCAGGAGGAGAAAGATTTAGCTATATTAGAATGGAGGGGAAAGATAAGGCTCAGCAGACTAAAGTATTAGGTTGGAATCACTTAATGGATTCTTCCTTCCCGTGGTTGGAGTTGAAAAATGTACTGTATGCACACTAGCACAGCCAAGATTCACATTATGACCTTGAGCTGAAGTGAGATTGTCTCTTATTTGAATCACTGGCTGCTTTGCTAGCCATTTCTTGCCTTGGAATACATTACACCATCAAGAAACAAAACAGTGGTTACAAATCTAGGAGTAAATCATAATTCTGACAGTTTGCTTTCCTTGGGAAATAGCATATCGTATTATTTTCTGACTCATTCCATCAAATAATATGGAAGATGCTAACAAAAGGTGGTATCTGTCATGGTACATCATCTTACAGATTGACCTGTATCAATAAGGGAAACAGGAAAGCAAACAAAGTCCCTGACCTTGTAAAGAGATCTGTATGGGAAAAGTCCCAATAAAGTCAGTAGGAGTGCAAGTAAGCATAAGATATTGCCAACACAGATCCTTTTGCAGGAGTGGGCACGCTGGAACAAATTTTATCAGTGGGGGTGCTGAAAGCCATTGAACCAAACTGTAAAGCCCTGTGTATAGGATGACTAGATAGCAAATGTGAAAAATCAGGATGGGGTGGGAAGTAAAGGCACAGCCCTAGGTCCAGTACCTATTGGAGTGGGGGCCAAGTTAGTTTAAATGGAGATATTTCACAATTCCTTTGCATTGCCACCATTTAATCTAAATTACTTGGGGGGAAAAGTGGGTGCATTAAGGCAGAACTATTTCTACTGCTCACACAGGAAACATTAAGAGGCCATTGTATATAAGAGATCTTCAGTATGTGAAATACTCCTTCGTAGTCCCACTACCAGTAAAAACATTTAGCTTCAGAATGAATTAGATTCAGTAAAGAAGAGAGAGACTGCATATTCTTTTCTTAGTGGTAACAATTAAGGAAATGAAAAAGCAACCACAAAAAGATAATAGATCAATGGGGCTCTTGAATATTCGGAAGCTAAATTCTTTTGAGATGCATAATGTATAAAATGCCCCTTGCTTCCTTCATATTTTAACTTCATGCTGATTCCCTCTTAATCACCGACCAACCTGAGGGCCCAGAGATATTACAGTTTTTTATTACCAGAGCTGAACGTGAACCAGAACCCTAATAATCATTAGACAGCACATCTGTAAAGTGAGCTCAAAGGGAACATTTCTCGAATGAGCTGGAAGGAGCTGTAAAAAGCTTATTTCCGGTGCTACTATGGGACTGAAGCATGTTTTAGTCCAATGTACTAATCAGTATTAAGTCTCAAACCTCCTTTATTAATACAGGATCAGGTGTCCCTGCACTGTCTATCTGCTCATCATAGAACATCTTGGTGGTTATTTTTTTCCTTGTAAAAAATGTCTTGCTTTTTGTTGAAAAAGTAAAATAATGAAAACTGAAAAGTTAAATAGAAACTGAAATTATTTTTTTATGTTTTTCAGATTTCAGGGATGAGGAGGGATGATGACATTTGAAAATTGTCATAGAAAGCAGATACTTTTGCAGAAATATTTAAGCTAAAACATTAATTTTCTTTTGGTGGATAATTTTCAGTGTGCCTTAGCTCATCACTTTTTCTTTCTTTCTATGCACTACTGATCTTCCAAAAGCAAGAGGTGTTCTCCGACCATAAGTATCTAGAAAGTACCTAATTACAGAATACTTATGAAACATAGGAAAATTCTACCATTAAGTTCTCCATATACATCACTCAAGCAATGGTGACATGTATTATGAAGTTATCAGAACCCTTCAGTGGAATTATCGTATTGTGTGACATGAGTGTTTGTTATATTTACTAATTATATATACTATTTAAATTGATTTTTGAGGTATACCTCCTTTGTCTAGAACCAGGGCCAGTGCTTCCACTAGGCGACCCTAGGCGGTTGCCTAGGGTGGCAGGATTTGGGGGGCGTCATTTTGCCGTCCTCGGCGGAAATTCGGCAGCGGGTCCTTCACTCGCTCTGGGACCCACCGCCGAAGTGCCCCAAAGACACGGAGTGGAAGGACCCCCATCGCCAAATGCTCAAAGGAGGAGCACTGCCGCCTTAGGCAGCAAAAACCCTGGCACCGCTCCTGTCTAGAACTATTTGTCCACAGTGATCTACATAATTTTAAGTTCTAGCTATATGGAAATGTTCTGTTTCTTTCCAACTACATTTGCTTGAAAATAACTAAATCAGAAATTATGATGAATAAAATCCCTGAAAATAGTGGGTGTACATTTTCCTTTGTCTTTTTCTTGCCCCTAATGTATTTATAGAATCTTTTCTTAGTCTTATAGTTTTCTTACTTAGACATAATAGCACTCCATTTTTTTTGCCTTTCACACAGATAACCAAGCTGGTCTTTCCCATTATATTCCTTTCCCCTCCGAATACTGCATAGACACTATAGCTAAAATCCTGGTTCCATTGAAGTCCGTGGCAAAACTCCTTGTAATGTATTATAAATCTTTAAACATACTCCTTGAGAGTATGCTTTTGAGCTTGAAAGGTAGCAAGATAGCTGTGAATCTCCTTAAGAGACCCACATACGTACGATCACCGCTGAACAGACAACAGCTACCCACAGTTACTTCAGAGTGATATCAGATAGGACACAGCTATTTCCTCTGTATCCTATGTTTTGCTATGTACAATGATAGGATCCTTGGTGAGACAGATCCTATTGTTTTTTTTTATTTTATTTTATTTTATTTTATGCACTATAGCTAAGGTTTCATTTTAGGTTAATACTGGTTTTTATAAAAGGTGACCTGGCACTCGATAAATGACTTCAGATACTGCAGAGGTGGGTGGTGCAGAAATTAATGTAGTAGTAATAAACTTGAGTGTTTAAATCTAGATAAAAGAATGAAAACCATTCTGTGAAAAAGGGGAAAATCCATTTGGAAGTGATATTTTGGAATTTGGCAAACAAATTGATTTGGGTGATCTATAGTAGACCCCCCCCCCCAATTATGTCACTGTGATCTACTGGGGCATCCAGACTAATGAGAAGCTATGTCACCCATGTCCTGTAACCTGGTGTGTTCTTGCTGATGTAGCCTCCAACCTGAACTGCTCACAAACAGCCTCCAGCATGAAAGTCACTCCCAGCTATGTTTGTGTGTAGCTGCAGCCTGCTAGCCACACCTTGGCTCTTACCAGCCTCAGTTATGCTGCAGGAATACTCCCACACACCCTCAGTCCCAGATCTTCCCCCAGAAATGTATATCCTTTACTGCCCAGCCCCCTCCTGGACAATACACATTTATATAAAGTCCATTATTTCTGGACAGTACAAATATGTTAAGTCTGTTATTCCTTTAAAGGGACAATATGCCATCTTATTATTTTACATAGAGTTTCCAGACACTCCAACTTAAACACACTGGATTAGATAAAACAGTAAAACAAGAAAGAGATATTGGAGTCTTTGTGGATAGTTCTCTGAAAACATCCACTCAATGTGCATCTGCAATCAAAAAAGCGAACAGAATGTTGGGAATAATTAAGAGAGGGATAGATAATAGGACAGAAAATATCATATTGCCTCTATATAAATTCATGGTATGCCCATGTCTTGAATACTGTGTGCAGATGTGGTCACCCCATCTCAAAAAAAGATATATTGGAACTGGAAAAGATTCAGAAAAGGGCAACAAAAAGATTAGGGGTCTGGAGCGGCTGCCGAATGAGGAGAGATTAATAAGACTGGGACTTTTCAGCTTGGAAAAGAGATGGCAAAGGGGAGATATGATTGGGGTCTATAAAATCATGACTGGTGTAGAGAAAGTAGATAAGGAAGTGTTATTTACTACTTTTCATAAAACAAGAACTAGGGGTCACCAAATTAAATTAATAGGCAGCAGGTTTAGAACAAATAAAAGGAAGCAACAGAGTCCTGTGGCACCTTAAAGACTAACAGATGTATTGGAGCATAAGCTTTCGTGGGCGAATACCCACTTCGTCAGACAAATGTCTTCACACAATGCACAGTCAACCTGTGGAACTCCTTGCCAGAGAATGTTGTGAAGGCCAAGATCATAACAGAGTTTTTTTTTAAAAAAATAGATAAATTTATGGAGGATAGGTTCACCAATGGCTATTAGCCAGGATGGGCAGGAATGGTGTTCTTAGCCTCTGTTTGCCAGAAGCTGGGAATGAGCAACAGGGGATGGATCACTTGATGATTACCTGTTCTGTTCATTCCCTCTGGGGCACCAGGCACTGGCCACTGTTGGAAGACAGGATACTTGGCTAGATGGACCTTTGGTCCAACCCAGTAGGGCCATTCTTATGTTCTTAAGTTTTACAACAATGAGATCTTAAGCAATTATAAGTAATGAGGCATAAAAGTCTGAAATGTTTACGAGAACAATAAAGAGAAAACGTTTTCTAGTGCCTAACTTAAATTACATTAGATTCAAGCAAAGTTTCTCACGACATGCAGATTATTGACCAAATTGTCAGGGTAGGACTGCCCTGCCCCCCACCAGAGTCCAACAGCAGGTTTCCTTTGTCTTCTTAGGTTCAATGCCAGGGACAGATAGGGAGAAAGAGGAGGGTTTCTTGCAGTGTCTGCATCTTGTTTTTATAGTCCTGTTCCCCCACCCCCTTTGAGAAGCATTTCCACTGGGAGCAAGGTGACAGGTGGGTTGATAAAGAAAGGAAACTCCATGCTGTTTCTTTGCTAAGGCTATGTCTAGACTAATGACCATACAGCGGCAGCACAGCTATAGTTGTGCCAATGCAAGGTCTCCTGTGTAGCTGCTCTATGCCGGCGGGAGAGCACTCTCCTGCTGGCATAATTAAATCACCCCCAATGAGCAGCGGTAGCTATGTGGGCGGGAGAGTGTCAACTGTCAAAATAGTGCTGTCCACACCAGTGCTTTTGTTGGTGAAATTTGTCAGTCGGAGGTGTTTTCACACTCCTGACTGACGAAAGTGCGAGTGTAGACAAAGCCTAAGTAGACTTTTGTCCCTGCCCCCTTCCTTGCCAAACGATGACCACTCACCAGGTAATGGTCCATCAGCCTTGTTGACACCTGGCTGAGGTGGCAGCTTGCCCTTTGTCTCTGGGGAACTGGTTTAGCTACTCCCCATATTTATCTGGGAAATTTCCTGTTCTTCCTGTTTGTTCTCTATACTCTGTGCATTTAGATATAGACATCTGGGAGGTTAAGCACATTCCTCCACTGATTTCCTTCTTGTTGCCCCTATGACCCAATTGTAATTTTCCACATCTCCCTCTCCCCCCAACATCTAGCTCTAAGTTAAGGTCCCTCTTTTTATATCTAGATGTGAGCTTTTATCTGCCTTCTTTTTAATCTAGTTTAAAGCCCTGCTCACTAGGCTGGGGAGTTGCTGTGCAAAGATGCTCTTCCCGTTCTTGGCCAGGTGGACCCTATCTCTTCTCACCAATCCTCCTTCCTGCAACAGTATCCCATGGTCAAGGAAGCTGAAACCCTCCTGTCCACACCAGCTGTGCACTTATCTCCAGATATGTGTCCCTCTGCTTGGGCCTTTACCCTCCGCTGGGATCATGGATGAGAAATTATTTCCACCGCTGATTCCTTCACATTTGCTCCCAGAGCCCTTTAGTCATTGCTGATCTGTTCAGGGTCATACATGGAAGTATCATTAGTACCCACATGGATGAGCAGCTAGGGACAGTGGTCAGAGGGATGAATTGAGTTTTGACAACCTTTCTGTAAAGTCACAGATGCAGGGTCCAGGCAGGCAGCACACTTGCTAGGACACTGTCAGGTTGGCACATGGATGCCTCCATTCCCCTCTGAAGAGAGTCCCTGAAAGTCCCCCAGCCCTGGAAGTAGGTGGCAGCAGCCAGTCTCCTCCCCATAGAGCAGCTGGTTCTCCTTCTTCCTATGGTGCTGCTGTAGTAATCTGTAATCAGCTAGCTTCCTCCATCCTGGATGTCTCCATGTGCGTCCTGTCAAACTTCTATTGATTTTAACAGCAGTCACGTACAATTATCTAAGAGATGAATTTGGCTGTTAGTCCTTTGGGCCTTTTAGCAATCATCTGACCCTTTCCCACAAAAATAATCCTGTCAATTTTTGGCTTCATATAAAGGTCAGAGTTTTTCACTGACAATATTTTCCAGAGCCCTGGGTGTTAGTCTTAAGTATATGACAGTGGTCTAATATTTTTTTTTGACATTCTGCAGGTCAGAACACCCATGTGTATTTTTGATAATAGCAAGAATTGCTTTTATCTGGGAATGACTGGATACATTCTCTCTAATGGACGAACATTATGAACAATAACTGTTCTTTTTTTTTTTTTTTTGGTAATTAACCTTCTTATGCCATTTGCATTAATAATGCACTAGATTATCCTAATGTCCTAATGTAGCTGAATTTCTATTAATGTTTTCTCTGCTAAATAAATAAGTGAATTGAGTAAAAGAGATGACATTTGTTTTAATTGTTCATCATGGGCTTTTTTCCCCCTTCTTCTAAAGCCCTGGTAGTTTGTTAAATACAAGCCCTTAAATGGATGGCATTTCATGATGGGTTTTGAACCTAATTATATCAAATGTCATAGCATTATTTATTTAAAAGGTTTTGCAAAATTACTGTACAAAGGAAAAACATGTTTCTTCTCTTTTAAAGACCTTAAATCATTCCATTAACTTCTACTAATTTCTATTTGGCAAGTTCAAAAATGCACTCAGTCAAGCTCACTTGTATTGGGTTTTTTTAGCTTCCTTTAAAAGTGAGGCATGTTCCTGTAACTCTGTTAACTGTTATTGCTTCTGCCTTTCAAGACTGTTTATGAACATGTCTTTTGGAATTGAAATTAGAAGAGTGTGGCATATCCAGGGGAATCTCAAGGTGGGCTTGCAAGTATGGTAGATAAGTGTTTCCACTTGAGAAGACTAGAGTAACCCAAGTGGCTCCATGCAGTTAGCTATTTATTTAGAACATGCTAGGTGAAGAATCTAATGGGAAAAATATTGTCCATCTCTATATATAAACTCATTAATGTCAACACAGCCAATGAGGTGCCACCGGACTCCTTGTTGTTTTTGTCAACACAGCCAAGAATTCATTCTCTGTGCATATGATGAACCCTCTTGATGGTGTCTATCAGGTAGAAAGACTATGTGACTATGCTTTCATGCAAGGTAGTGAGAGACTAAGAACCTACCTTGAGAACCTACTAGGGCTAACCGGAACCTTAGATCTGGATCTGTAGGGGTAGCAAGACTACTCCTTCCCTGGAGCAGGTGGAGGGAGAATGGGTGGAGCCTTGGATTTATCATTCCTTAATCCCTAGTCACAGTAGTTGAGCCAGCATGGAAGAGAGGGTGTAATAATTTACTGCTAAAACAGGCAAGCAATAAGCTATTAACTCACAGAAGGTAGGAGGAAGTAAGGGGGGAATTGTGACTCAAAGAAGACTCTGTCACAATGCTTCTGGGGGGTGAGAGGGGTGCTGCTCAGTCCCCTGCCTTTGGTCAGGGCTGTGCCTAAAGCCAAACTTGAGTACTGAGATGTGAAAACAAGAGCCTGCAATGATTAGCAAATAAAGTTTAAATTCATTTTGTTTTAAATCTATCTATAAAGTCAACAGGAGTTTGATGCCAATTCCTACAAAACATAGGGGAATTCAGAGTTGTGTGCAATGTTATCAATAAAACAAATGCCTTTTCTTGTTGTTGTTGTTGTTGTTGTTTTTGCCTTAACTCTATTGTGATAATGAAAAGCAATATTGACAACAACTTGATATAAAAAGCAACAGAAAGTCCCGTGGCACCTTTAAAACTAACAGATGTATTGGAGCATAAGCTCTCGTGGGTGAATACCCACTTCGTCTGTGTCTGACGAAGTGGGTATTCACCCACGAAAGCTTATGCTCCAATACATCTGTTAGTCTTAAAGATGCCACAGGATTCTCTGTTGCTTTTTACAGATCAGACTAACACGGCTACCCCTCTGAAATTTGATATAAGTGATGTATAGTGAATAATTTACTGGATGAATGTACATATGTGATTTCCTCTAAGCTATTCAATGTTTGCATCTATTTGACTTTTTCTTTCCTATGTGTATTTTTACTTTGTGGATTAGTCAGGAATACTTTTTATTTTGTATTTGATAGCTGATATTCAGAAATTGGGCTGTTTGATCATATGTAGAACTATCTGATAAATGTTTTTCCACATTAACATTTTGGCAAAGAAATTGTCATTTTTTTTCTATGACTATGTTTTGGGTTTTAGTTGAAAACCGATTTTTGTCTGTGGCAACTGAAAACTGACAAACTTCAACCTGAGGCAAAACATTTTGATATTAAAAAAAATCAATTTTAGTTATTTCAATGAAATCCTCCAAAATGAAATTGAAAACAAATATTTCCCTTGGAAATTTCTGATTTGACAAAATAGCCAGTTTAAGAACATAACGGCCATACTGGATCAGATCAAATGTCCATCAAGCCCAGTATCCTATCCTCTGACAGTGGCCAATGGCAGGTGCCCCAAAGGGAATGAGCAGACAGGTTATCATCAAGTGATCCATGTCCTGTCACCCAATCCCAGCTTCTGGCAAACAGAGGCTAGGGACACCATCCCTGCCCATCCTGGCTAATAGCCATTGATGGACCTATCTTCCATGAATCTATCTAGCTCCCTTTTGAACCCCATTATAGTATTGGCCTTCACAACACCCTCTGGCAAGGGGTTCCAGAAGTTGACAGTGTGTTGCATGAAAAAATATTTTCTTGTTTGTTTTAAACCTGCTACCTATTAATTTCATTTGGTGGCCCCTTGTCCTTGTATTATGAGAAGGAGTAAATAACACTTCCTTATTTACTTTCTCTATACCACTCATGATTTTATAGACCTCTATCATATGCCCCCTTAGTCGCCTCTTTTTCAAGCTGAAAAGTCCCAGTCTTATTAATCTCTCCTCATATGGAAGTCGTTCTATAGCCCAAATAATTTTTGTTGCCCTTTTCTGAACCTTTTCCAACACCAATATATCTTTTTTGAGATGGGGCGACCACATCTGTACGCAGTATTCAAGGTGTGGGCTTACCATGGATTTATACAGAGGCAATATGTTATATAATCTATCCTTTTATTGATGATTATAAGAACATAAGAACGGCCGTACCGGGTCAGACCAAAGGTCCATTCTAGCCCAGTATCCTGTCTACCAACAGTGGCCAATGCCAGGTGCCCCAGAGGGAGTGTACCAACAGGCAATGATCAAGTGATCTCTCTCCTGCCATCCATCTCCATCCTCTGACAAACAGAGGCTAGGGACACCATTCCTTACCCATCCTGGCTAATAGCCATTAATGGACTTAACCACCATGAATTTATCCAGTTCTCTTTTAAACGCTGTTATAGTCCTAGCCTACACAACCGCCTCAGGTAAGGAGTTCCACAAGTTGACTGTGCGCTGCATGAAGAAGAACTTCCTTGTATTTGTTTTAAACCTGCTGCCTATTAATTTCATTTGGTGACCCCTAGTTCTTGGATTATGGGAATAAGTAAATAACTTTTCCTTATCCACTTTCTCCACATCACTCATGATTTTACATACCTCTATCATATCCCCCTTAGTCTCCTCTTTTCCAAGCTGAAGAGTCCTAACCTTTTTAATCTCTCCTCATATGGGACCCGTTTCAAACCCCTAATCATTTTAGTTGCCCTTTTCTGAACCCTTTCTAGTGCCAGTATATCATTTTTTAGATGAGGAGACGACATCTGTATGCAGTATTTGAGATGTGGGCGTACGTACCATTGATTTATATAAGGGCAATAATATATTCTCAGTCTTATTCTCTATCTCCTTTTTAATGATCCCTAACATCCTGTTTGCTTTTTTGACCGCCTCTGCACACTGCATGGACATGTTCAGAAAACTATCCACGATGACTCCAAGATCTTTTTCCTGACTTGTTGTAGCTAAATTAGCCCCCATCATATTGTATGTATAGTTGGGGTTATTTTTTCCAATGTGCATTACTTTACATTTATCTACATTAAATTTAATTTGCTATTTTCTTGCCCAATCACTTAATTTTGTGAGATCTTTTTGAAGTTCATCACAGTCTGCTTTTATTCCCAACATTTTGTTCTCTTTTTTGACTGCCGCTGTACATTGAGTGGATGATTTCAGAGAACTATCCACAATGACTCTAAGATCTCTTTCTTGAATGGTAACAGCTAATTTAGACCCCATTATTGTATATGTATAGTGTGACAGACCCAGACCAGTGGGGTACAGAAGTCTGGTAGAGGGCAAATATACTGGTCACTGGATGAGTAGTTTTCTGTTCCCTGAGTGACCAGAGCAGGGGCTGCACTAGAGTAATCAGGAACCTGCTAGAACCAGTTAAGGCAGGCAGGCTAATTAGGACACCTGGAGCCAATTAAGAAGAAGCTGCTAGAATCAA
Source organism: Trachemys scripta elegans (assembly GCF_013100865.1). Taxonomy (NCBI): domain Eukaryota; kingdom Metazoa; phylum Chordata; order Testudines; family Emydidae; genus Trachemys; species Trachemys scripta. Next base: position 51,652,968 of record NC_048308.1, on the reverse strand, counting down.
TTAAGGCAGGCTAATCAGGGCACCTGGGTTTTAAAAGGAGCTCACTTCAGTTTGTGGGGCGAGTGTGAGGAGAGGGGAGCAAGAGGTGCAAGGAGCTGAGAGTGAGAGGGTGTGCTGATGGAGGACTGAGGAGCCCAAGTGTTATCAGACACCAGGAGGAAGGTCCTGTGGTGAGAATAAGGATGGAGTTTGGAGGAGGCCATGGGGAAGTAGCCCAGGGAGTTGTAGCTGTAATGCAGCTGTTACAGGAGGCACTATAGACAGTTGCAGTCCACAGGGCCCTGGGCTGGAACCTGGAGTAGAGGGTGGGCCTGGGTTCCCCCCAAACCTCCCAATTGACCTGGACTGTGGGTTCTTCCAGAGGGGAAGGCCTCTGGGCTGTTCCCCAACCCACATGGTGAATCTCTGAGGCAAGAAAATCCACCAATAAGCGCAGGACCCACCAAGATAGAGGAGGAACTTTGTCACAATAGTTAGGATTATGTTTTCCAGTGTGCATGACTTTGCATTTATCAATATTAAATTTCATCTGCCATTTTGTTGCCCAGTCACCCAGTTTTGTGAGATCCTTTTGTAGCTCTTTGCAGTCTGTCTGGGACTTAACTATCTTGAGTAGTTTTGTATCATCTGCAAATTTTGCCACCTCACTGTTTACCCCTTTTTCCAGATCGTTTATGAATATGTTAAATAGGACCAGTACAGATCCCTGGGGGACACCACTATTTACCTCTCTCCAATCTGAAAACTGACCATTTATTCCTACCCTTTGTTTCCTATCTTTCAGTTACCAATCCATGAGAGAACCTTCCCTCTTATCCCATGACTGCTTATTTTGCTTAAGAGCCTTTGGTGAGGGAGCTTGTCAAAGGCTTTCTGAAAATCTAAATACACTCTATCCACTGGATCTCCTTTGTCCATATGCTTGTTGACCCCCTCAAAGAATTCTAGTAGATTGGTGAGGCACAATTTCCCTTTACAAAAAACCATGTCAACTATTTCCCAACAAATTTATGTTAATCTATGTGTCTGACAATGTTGTTCTTTATGATCGTTTCAACCAATTTGCTCGGTACTGAAGTGAGGCTTACTGGCCTAAAGTTGCCAGGGTCCCCTCTGGAGCCCTTTTTAAAAATTGGTGTCACATTAGCTATCCTCCAGTTATTTGGTACAGAAGCTGATTTAAATGATAGGTTACAGATGACAGTTAGTAGTCCTGCAATTTCACATTTGAGTTCCTTCAGAACTCTTGGGTGAATATCATCAGGTCCTGGAGACTTATTACTGTTTAGTTTATCAATTTGTTCCAAAACATCCTCTAATGACACCTCAATTTGGGACAGTTCCTCAGATCTGTCACCGAAAAAGAATGGCTCGGGTTTGGAAATCTCCCTCACATCCTCAACAGCGAAGACTGATGCAAAGAATTCATTTAGTTTCTCCGCAATGGCCCTATTGTCTTTGAGTGCTCCTTTAGCATCTCGATCGAACTGTAGCCCCACTGGTTGTTTAGCAGGCTTTCTGCTTGTGATGTATTTAAAATAATTTTGTTATTACTTTTGGAGTCTTTGGCTAGCTGTTCTTCAAATTCTTTTTTGGTCTTTCTAATTATATTTTTACACTTCATTTGCCAGAGTTTATGCTCTTTTCTATTTTCCTCATTAGGAGTTATCTTCTACTTTTTAAAGGATGCCTTTTTGCCTCTCACTGCTTCTTTTACTTTGTTGTTTAACCACCATGGCTCTTTTTTTGGTTCTCTTACTATGTTTTTTAAATTGGGGTATACATTTAAGTTGAGCCTCAATTATGGTGTCTTTAAAATGTTTCCACACAGCTTGCAGGGATTTTACTTTTGGTACTGTACCTTTTTAATTTCTGTTTCACTAACCTCCTCATTTGTGTGTAGTTCCCCTTTCTGAAATTAAATGCTACAGTGCTGGGCTGCTGTGGCATTTTCCCCACCACAGGGATGTTAAATTTAATTATATTATGGTCATTATTACCAAGCGGTCCATATTCACCTCTTGAACCTGATCCTGTGCTAAATCAGGACTAAATCAAGAATTGCCTCTCTTGTGGGTTCCAGGACCAGCTGCTCCAAGAAGCAGTCATTTAAGATGTCAAGAAACTTTATCTCAGCATCCCTTCCTGAGGTGATATGTACCCAGTCAATATGGGGATAGTTGAAATCCCCCATTATTATTATTGAGGGGTTTTTTTTATTTTAATAGTCTCTCTAATCTCCCTGAGCATTTCAGAGTCACTAACACCATCCTGGTCAGGTGGTCTGTAATATAGTCCCACTGCTATATTCTTATTTTTCAAGCATGGAATTACTATCCATAGAGATTGTATAGTGCAATTTAGTTCATTTAAGATTTTTACTTCATTGATTCTACACTTCCTTTCATATATAGTGCTGCTCCCCCACCAACACGACCTGTTCTGTCCTTCTGATATATTTTGTACCCTGGTATTACTGTGTCTCATTGATTATCCTCATTCCACCAGGTTTCTGTGATGCCTATTATATCAATATCCTCATTTAATACTAGGCACTCTAGTTCACTCATTTTATTATTTAGACTTCTAGCATTGGTATATAAGCATTTTAAAAACTTGTCATTTTTTGGCTGTCCCCTATTGCATGATGTAATTGAATGGGACTTTTTTTTTCATTTGACTGTTTCTCATCAGATCCTCCCTGTATTTTATCATTTTCCATCCTCTCCTTCTTATTAGGACATAGGGAATCTCTATTTATAGATCCTCCCCTAAGAGATGTCCGAACCACATGCTCCTCCGCACCTGTCAGCTTACCCTCAGCCCTTAGTTTAAAAACTGTTCTACGACCCTTTTCATTTTAAGCGCCAGCAATCTGGTTCTGTTTTGGTTTAGGTGGAGCCCATCCTTCCTGTATAGGCTCCCCCTCTCCCAAAAGCTTCCCCAGTTCCTAATAAGTCTAAACCCCTCCTCCCTACATCATCGTCTCATCCACGCATTGAGACCCTGCAGTTCTGCCTGTCTAACTGCCCCTGTGCATGCAACTGGAAGCATTTCAAAGAATGCTACCATGGAAGTCCTGGACTTCAATCTCTTACCTAGCAGCCTAAATTTGGCTCCTATCCTTTTCCCACGTCGTTGGTACCTACATGTACACGACCACCGGCTCCTCCCCAGCACTACACATAAGCCTATCTAGGTGTCTCGAGAGATCCGCAACCTTCTCACCAGGCAGACAAGTCACCATGCGGTTCTCCCAATCATCACAAACCCAGCTATCTATATTTCTAATGATCAAATCGCCCATTACGAATACCTGTCTCTTCCTAATAACTGGAGTTCCCTCCCCCAGAGAAGTATCCTCAATGTGAGAGAATACCACAACATCATCTGGGAGTAGGGTCCCAACTATGGGATCGTTTCTCTCTGCTCCGTTTGGATGTTCTCCTTCCAAACAGGGTTGCCCGGGGAGTGTAGGGGGGGCAAGTGGGGCAATTTGCCCCAGGACCCGGGCCCCACAGGGGCCCCTCCCAAGAGTTTTTCGGGACCCCTGGAGCGGGGTCCTTCACTCAGTCCGGGGGTCCCGGAAAACTCTCCTGGGGCCCGGGCCCCCAGAGCTTCTTCCACTCTGGGTCTTCGGTGGCAATTCAGCGGCGGAGGGGTCCTTCCGCCCCAGGACCCGCAGCCAAAGTGCCAGGTCTTCGGTGGCGGGGCCCCCCCACCGCCGAAGACTGATGGGGCCCCAGAATCCTCTGGGCAGCCCTGCTTCCAAATGGAAGTTTCCATTTAAAAACTTCCAATGGGCTTCCATTTAAAAACCCTTTGATGGAAACTTTTCAACCAGCTGTAGTCATATGGTATTATTTCTGTTTCCTAATTTGATGTATATAACTCTTACAATCAGGAAGTGGAGCTTGAAGACACCACTTGATCTTTAAATATTTCAGGGAGAAGAAGGATATATGCATGGCCGGGGAATGCTACCAAACTGTTAACCTTCTTTCTGTACCATACAAGCTTTGCCTGACATACTGTATCATTCCTAAAAAATGTAATTGGATAGATGTAGTTTTCGCTTAATACATTCACACAACATAATTGTCCTCTTGTGTGGTCCTACTAGGTAATGATGAGACCACATTCCTTATCTGACTTGATTTTTTGCCATTTTGCTATGGCTCTGAGAAGGGATTCTATAAACCTGGTCCCTCTGCTGTCTCAACCAATGTCCCATCCCGTATATGGCATACTAATTTAATTTGCATTTATTGGTCTGTTATTTTCTATCATCACTGCAATCAGTGACACAAACTAATAATGTGCAGAGCTCTAGCTGCAAAGGGTGTGGGCAGAACATAGACTGCCAATTGCCGCTGTACACCAATTGCCACTGTGCAGGATTCTGGTAAGGAAATCTCCCTTTTTGCTGTGTTAATAAGTGCCCCATTCCTTATAAAAATGTAACATGCATGGGACTTTAACATTTCCTATTCAGGAGTGCTCAAGTATACAAGCTTCGAATCCATTTCCTAGGCCCATTCTACAAGTATGTTATGCCCTCTTTGTTGTTTATGGAAGGTGAACACCAAAATGCGTTCAAAGACAGCAGAAGCAAATTTAGTTTTAAATGTAAGCAAATACTGATGAGTTTTTCGGTTTTCCCCCAATATTCATTCAGCTCCAGAGAACGGAATGTAGCATTTTAGTGGAATTACTTGAAAATTCAAACTAAAGTTGTATTGGCAATTAACAGGTGCTACTAACACAGCTGGACAGCTCTTTTTAGCCTTTTGTAGCATTCCAAAGAAGTAATTTCATGCAGGAAAATACTTCCTTCAAGCTTTTTCTTTTAAATTTAGAAAAAGCTAAACAAATTGTCCAATGTACCAACAATCCTGAAGAGCCACAAACCCTGAAGTTCCCATGTTCAGACCCCAGAAAAGGAGCACGGTGTCCTTAGCTGGTGTACATTTCTGTAGCTCCACTGAAGTCACTGTTTATCCAGAGCTTCTCCCAGCTAACTTTAGTCTTTTGACAACCAGCTATTTAATAATCCTGGTTAGCATCTACACCTCCCTAAACGTATACACTGAAGTTAAGGCACTACACCAATTTATATCAGCTGAGTATCACTCAAGGGTGATGCATATTATGCCACTGTAGTTCAACTCCGTAGTAGAAGGCCACAACATATTTCAGACTGAAACAAACAGTGTAAATATTTTCTGAAAGTGTTTGCTTGAGTCTAAAACTGAATAGTTGAGTTTTACTCACACCAATGCTTGCAGAAAGCAAATTAACAGCTGACACACACACACTTCAGCATTTGCATAGCGTGTAGGATATTTTATCTGCAATGAAATATTGCAAGATACAGCAGAGATGCAGGTTTTCCAAAAGCACTTGCCAGAAAACCTGCCATAAAGGCTTTTAATAAACCAAACAAAGAGCCGATTGTGTCCTTCACAGCTATGTTCTTTTAACCTTTGTAATACATGAAAGTGATAAGACAAAGAGACATGGATTCTGTGGAAGTGACTGTCCAAAACCTGGCACATTCCCCCCAAAGTATCTTAACATGGAACCTTTCTACAGTATGTATGTAGCATTTTAACATGTTTTTAAACTAAAGTTCCCCCATAGTACTTTTAGCTTATAGAATGCTTGGTAATTACAGGGCTTTGTTGCCTATAAAGTAAGGATTGTTTGGTTAGGATTCTTTAGTCCTTCAGCTTTTGAGCAAATGTCACATCCCAGAAGATTTGAACAAGAATCTGATGCTCTATGTTGCCACATTTTGAGCACTATCCTGTTGGGAATACGCTGCAGGAATGTTAAATAAATAACCTTATGTACCCTTTACCTTTCAGTTCTAAATGTTTACACATAAAAGCGTTGAACTTTTCAGCAGGGGAAAGTCTCTTTCCCCGCCCCCAGCTCTTTCTGCTATGCCTCTTCTTGCCGGGGGATATTAGAGATATGCCAGCATTAAAATGCTACTTACAGCTACAATGTGGAGACCCATTACACCATTTACTACTATTCATTTACACCCCCGTGGCTAGCGATGGACAAATCAATGGGAGAAAAGTGTTTCCCTGAACCCTTTGCTAATTTGTTTTAGAAGGCCCTGAAATTATTAATTTTCCCATGCTCCCTTCACCCCACTTCCCCAATTATTTTTCATAGCTGCAACCCTCTGTACTTTGAGTCTGTCCGGAACTGGGACCACAAAGGCCAAGATACCCTTAGGACACCATCTCTTGTAATATTTTCAGCCTGACTGTAAGCGAGAAACACCAGAAATCTGAGAGCCCCTACCACAAGATTGCCAGCCAAATTTTGCAATCTGAAGCGTTTAGAATAAAGGTGAGATTATCCAAATTCACTCATTGGTCAAAATAGACACAAACCCATGTTAGCTGGCCAATGGAGAATTCTCCCTGCCTAGGCTGATCCTCAGGTAGTGTAGACCTGTAGCAGCTTCTACCCTGTGTCAAGCTAAGGGAGTGTAGCTGGCAATCAAAGAGCAATGGCTAGGGCACCCTGGGGCGCTGCTGACCCCCAGCAGAAGTAATAGCACATTTGGACTATTGGCAGCCTTCTGGCTTCTCTCATTGATGCTGGGGACAGGGAAGCACACAGGGCCAAGCTCTGCTCCACTATTCCTCCCTCCAGCTGCACAGAGTAGAGTTGGGTGGAAATTTTCCACTAAAACATTTTTGATGAAAAATGCAGATTCATCCAAACTGTTTTTTTGTGGGGGAAAAGGTCGATTTTCAATGAATTTCTCCATTTAAAAAAAAAATAGAAAAACAAGTTTTGAATAGGTTGGAACATAGCATTTTGCCAAAATAATTTCCTTTTCCATTTGAAACAACTTCCTTTTAAACTAAGCTAATTATAGTACAAACATTCGAAGAAAAAACTCAAAACATTTTAATTAACCTAACCTGGGAGAAGAAAAAGGTTCAGATAAACTTTTTAAAAATTCAACTTTTCACCCCTATTCGAGACAGGAAAAATGTCCCCAATATTCACAGGATGGGGAAACCATTTCCTGTCCAGCTCTAGCACTAAGAACTTGTCTGTAACTAAGAATCAGGTCTAAAATCTTTTGCTCTTTAGCCATTGTCTTCTGAAAACTCTTAGCCAACCATCAGAGACTGAAATAATAAAAATACACATGAAATTCTCCTAAATGCAGGGCCAGCTTTAGGATTTGATAGGGCCAAAATGATCAATTCCTTGCTCTAAAACTTTGGAACTCCTTTAAAACTCACTGAGGTGGCTCTTCAGGTCAAAATTACCAACCTTCTTTACTGAAGGAGAAATGGGGACTGGCTCTGTGACTGCACCATAGTTCCCAACATCTGAGCACTTCACTAAGGGACAATTCTCCAAATCATTTGGGATCTGGTGGTTTCCATCTGCCACAAGTGTTTTGGGCTACACACAGGCAGCTGGGAGAGAACACACGGAGAGGCTTCTGAATCCCCCTACAAGTCCAAACTCTATGACCCTGCCCCTAAAACTCAGGGAATCCAAAACCATGTACTACTTAGGCACCAAATGACAGTCCTGGCTGCTGTGGGAATGTGAATGACCTCTGATTCTTATTTGAAATCCCAGTGACAAGTGTTTGACTCCAAGTAAACAATGTACATTTTGATGGTAATTGTCACAACAAAAGACTCAAATTTTACTCTATATGAGAGGAAAAGAGGTGAGATTAGCCTGGACTTTTAAAGTGTCCCTAAATTCTCCTGATTCTCTAGCAACATTTTAGACCCTTCGTCCCAAACAAACAAAAGAGCTCTGCTCAAACGTACAATAAACAAAATTAATGCTCTAATTAGCCTACTCTCTTGCATCATTTTCTTTTACTGAAACTCAATGGTTTTTAAAGTCACTGTGGGCAAAGTGGCTATGCAATACATAAATTTCAGCTCCTTCTATTTAACTTAAGACCTTCTATCTATGCTGCAGCCAACGCAATGTTATTTCTTCCCAGCACACTGTACTTGGAATATGAGATTAAAAGGAGTGATTTTTACAGCTCTTGCAGATCAGCATTTTTAGTGCTGAGCTTATCACATCATTCCCAGATGTATTGTCTTTCAGAGTCAGTACCTTAAAGAATAATGGCAAGAAAGATCATGTCAATCCCATGTGTCAGCAGCGGTGTAGACAAAATCAAAATACCCAGGACTTGAGTGATAGGAAGTAACTCCTATTCAGAGATACCCAGTTCTTGCTGACTATGGATAATTTTACACAATGTATTATTAGCAACAAAACATGCCACTAGTGGATATCATTTACCAAGCTCCTAAATGGTAGCAAACACAAACAAGATCTGTAGTTTCAATACGTAGGCATAAAGCAGTAACAGCTCTTTCAGATGATGCTACCAAACCTACAGTTGCAGGGAGCCCCCACATTGTGAGAAGCCACCAATGATGCTACTGCTCACCCTCTAGTGTGATGCTGTGTTGATTTTGAGTTGAGATGAGATGACTGAATACTCTTAGCGATAATACATTTGCCCCTCCCTTCTTTCCTTCAGGACCTCTCCCTCTTTAGCACAGCTTTTCTCGTCCTCCTGCTTAATGGAAATTCTCCCTCCACTGATTCCCTCAATGAACACACACCAGTTATGGATGCACTACATGTCATTGCCCACCTCCCCCACATGTCCAACTGAAATTGCGTAGGAGTTAGTGGAAGGTAGGATGGAAAATAAAGCTTTACATGGAAACCTGAGCTTTGCAAATAGGGAACCCAAATCAAATGCCATTGCCAGCAGCCCCCATTCTGCATGAAGTGGCTCTGAGAGCACTGGAAGTGTCTTTCACTAAATTGAGGAGATGTAGTGTGATGCATGAAATATTTTATATGAGAGAGAGAGAGAGTGTAACGGGAGAAATATTGCAGAATGGCAAGGAGGCCTTCATTGATTCTGAGAAGCATTCATTTAGAGATGCCTGGGGTCTTGTACTCTTATTTGGAGTTAGAAGTCAAAGTCTTTTCCAGCATTTACTGTACATTTATTACAATGGCAATGCACAAGTCTGTTCAAAACCAAATGGTGCTCTAAGGAGTTCTGGGAGCATCATGTGGTTTTGTATGAACAGATCTTTTACCTGAAGGGTGGCCTCTGTCTCCTTGCTAGAAAGCCAGGACCTCACATATCTGCACTGGATGTGTGTGTATGCATCACTCGGGGGCAAGAGATGTCCTTGCTCAACTCACCCAGAGAGAATTCATGTTGGCCTGGTTCTTCTTTCTTGTATGGAAAGAGAGGTGGTGATGCAGGGAGTATTCAAGGTAATATGAGAGGTGGGAGAAGAGATCCTGACTGGGCTTTTTTTGCTGGGCAAATATGGGTGGGACAGATATTATGGGAAGACTTATGAGGATGCTAGCTTCACCTTTCAGAGCCGAGGATAGTTGGTCTGCTGCCTCTGGTGTCCTGAAGGAAGGAGGCCTGGTGCAGAAAGACGTCCCAGCACCTCCCTCTGAGATGGGAAAGTCTGGTATGATGGCAGGATGTCCCAGGTCCTACTTTTTAAAAGCTGCTCCTGCCTTAATGGAAGCTACAATTGGACTGAGAGCAGATTGGAGGCTCTCTTCTCCATCTTGGCTGGTGGCTTTTGTCTCAGGGTTCATGTAGTTGAAGCTGAAGCCTGGGCAATGGAGAACATGCACATGATGACAGAAAGAACCAACCCCTGCATCAGTGAAGCTGCTTTGTTTCCGCATTATGTAAGCCTGTTGGAGATCTGAAGGTGGGTGGCAAGATCTGTTTCTCCTTCCCATAGCTCCTGCCTCAGGAGGCCTTGAGGAAGGTACAGTTTGGGGGGATAAGGAAGTGCAGGAAGGCTGTCAGTTGTGAAGGGCTGGTTCTTTCTCCTCTAAGGGCTTCATTTACTTGAGGATGCTGTCTACTGTAAATGGGAAGATGCCCCTCAGCAAGTACAGAAAGTTTTGGTTGGCTGCTATGGAGAGAGGCAGAATGAGGAAGGTAGACAATGTAAAATAGGATTTCCCCATAGATTGATAGATTTTCAGCATAGACACATAAGCCCCACCAAGACTTCAGGGAACACCCACAGAATTGGCAGTCTGGTCCTGTATTTGATCCAAACCATTTCTACAGGACTGTGCTAATTTCCCTGTCAATAGCAATTAGCTAGTTGTGTGTTTGCCTGTTGCAGCTGAAAGCCAAGCTAAAGGGGAGGAGGGGACATAGAAAGTGAGGATTATTCTCCAGAGTTCAATTCACCTCAAACTATTCACTGTAGCTGTCGTTCTTAGTTATTCTAAGAGATTTTATTTCAGTTCTGGGGAAACTATACTAGTCCATGAATAATGTCATTTAATTTTAAAATACCCCCTTTCTTGATATCTTATGGACATGAGCTGCATTTGGGAAGATATTTTTGAATTTATAGCAGTGAAATTAAAGCTGTCATGGTTCAAATGTGTGCATATCTTTGAGAGCTGATGGACTGCTAACACATCTGCATATAATGAATATAAGATCACACAGATAAATACAAAGTGTTTCAAGTTCCAGGTTCCTTCCCCCCCCCCCCCCCCATCCCTCCAACTTTTCTTTTCTTACTTCCTAAAAGCAGAAAAAATAAACTATATGTGAAAATAGAAAGACAGCTCAAGTTTTGAGGTGATGATTCAAAGTGGGGAAATGTAGATAGATGTATTTAATTTTACTTTTTAAAGATTTTCTGGTACCCATATAGTAAGGAAGAAAACAATGCAGTTTCAGTCGTACATAAAAATGATCTACCTTATTTGCAATGGGAAAAGGAATGGCACAATAATAGTCAGGTTTTCTGTGTTCTTTTGACAGTCTATTAACCTTAATTTCCAATAATAAAAGCCTGTCAGACTTGTTTACTTGCTATCTGAAAACTCATTTAATTGCAAGATAAAATTAAAAGCAAATTAAATCTAAAGTTTTAAATTACATCATCGTAAAGACAGTAAAATGTCTTTATACATTTAATGTTTTTTAATAAGACATGAATGGTTTGCAGTGCTATAGATAAAAATGAAAAGCGTGCTTTTCTAGGAAGTGTTGGCCAGAACCAGTTGGGTCTGACTATAGATATACTGTACAAAGGACCTATCAGGAAGATATTTTGCTTCCTTAGAATAAACATGAACAATATGAACTTCTGTCTTCCCAACCTCCTTTAGACTCTAGTGTATCTCTCTAGCTTGTGCTATGTTCAGCAGCATTCTAGTGACATGAATGGCATTTCCTGGGAGATATCTCATAAGCGTTTTTATTACTGCATCATAAAATACATCATACAATACCAAAGACATTTGGGCCAGATTTGGACATGGTGTCTTGCGTGTAACTTCAGATCTGATTTTTGGACCACTGTCTCAAAGTTCCAGCCACTTCAACTGAGAACCATTTCAACTGACAGCTATTTCAATAAAAATAGAAGACCTGCAGAACATTGGGAACATACAAAGAAAGGTAAATAGCTTGCTGCTTACACTGTATTATTTTAAGTGAACAATATACAATGGTTATGACAATTGGTTTTAATTTCCCCCCATGTCAGACCCTGCTACACCTATTTTACTTGCAATTGTAGTGCTGACACATGGCAATTTCAGTTCTCCTGGGAAACACTGTTGAGAGCCATTATTATATCTAACAGTAACACTGGAACACAAAGCCGTGCTACTTACAAGTCTATGAGAAAGTGTGTCAAACATGTTAAACCACAATTGTTCTCTACATCTGCACACACTATTGGAACTCACATGCTCGGATGCTCAAGTTAGGATGGGGCTTTGTTACAAGCCACTCACTCCCACAGCATGTTTCCAATACAGTGTCTAGTTACACAGAGTGTGAACTGAAACCGTACTGAACTTAACCATGGTCCTGATCCACAGCAGTGGATGCCCAGTAATGGGGCACCTGAGGAGGGTGAAGGATCACAGGTGGATTTCTACATGCTCTTCTCCCCCCATGGCTGACCCAGGAGGCATCCAATAGATTGTTTGCCTCACAGAGTGCAAATAAAGAAGCCCCCTCGGCTGCTCTGACCAGCACTAGCTGGAACAGCTACCTGGAAACTCCTCTACTGCCCCATGATCATTGGATCATATAGCACACTAGCCACATCCTATGAATGATTACTGTCGTGAGGCACAGAGCTAGCTATGCTGGCTTTCTCCCCACTGATGTAATGGAAATCCCCAGCAACTATGTTAGACCAGCTCTCTGTCCCTTAGCACTCCTGGATTGGCACAAAGGGGTGGGACCAGAAACCAAGAATTCTATGACTTCTCTCTTATGAACCATTTGTCTTTTCTTACCCCTCCCGCTTCTGCCCCCATCCTCCTAGCTACCCACACAACAGTGTGGAATGAGATTGGCTTGCCAGATGCTCAGTTGGTATCTGATGAAAATGAATGAAATCTGAATGGAATGCAGAACACAGTGAGGTTTCCTAGACTGCGAAAATGGTGTCTCTGCTAACCATGCTCTGACCCTTCTGTAAAAGAAAAACATCTACAGAAGTCATCATGGTTTGCAGGAAGTGTTATGTGTTTTAGCAAGGAAGGTAGGACTATTTTGACAAATAAGTTATACATAGAAAACCACTCCTTTTGGGGATGTATTAAATAACTGTATACTTCATTAGCTGTGGAAAAGCATTTACTGGCTTCATTTTTTAGATTAAAGGAGTTGTCACATTAATGTCAAATAAAATAAAATACCCACCCACTCAGCCTTAAATACCCTCAGGCCCACTTTTCAGCTACTGATGACATGTGTTTTATATGCATGACTACACCATAGTTAGACTTGTTCTATGCCATAATACATATCAAAGATGTATATCATGAAAAGATAAAGGGGTCTGTGATGTGTATCATTTTCTGCAGAAATACTAAGCCTAAGGGATTAGTTGATGTAAGCTACACAGGATCTCCACATACTGTAGCTGAGTTAGTGAAAAAGCACAGACAAGAGCATCTGATGGGAAATAAAGAAAGTGACTCAACTCTGGTTTGGGGAGGGGAGAATTCTGAATTAATCCTTCCTTTGCACCATCTGTATCTGCTCCATAAAAAATATTTTTTCAGAATATAATATATTCATAGAGTTAAAGGTCAGAAGGTATCATTAGATCATCTAGTCTGACCGCCTGTATATCACAGGCCATTAAAGTTCACTCCATTACCTCCGTATAGCGCCCAATAACATAGGAACTTGCTATAGATCCAGTTTCAGTTCAAACATAAATGTGTCACCTGTTGACTTATGTAAATCCAAGCATAGGAGAATGGATTTATAACACTCCCACCAGCTTATGAAATAACCACTCCTAAGGAATCTGGAAGTGTATAAAACACTTATATAAATGAAGTACAGTATAAGGGCTTTCCACCTGTCAAGCGTAGCTTAATGGTCTCTCTGGTGAATTCTAGAAAGCCATCAAAGGTGTGTGATGAAGGTCTTATACTTCCAAAAGGTTGTATTGAAACCTCTCTGACCTATGCTGGATAGTTGGTCTCTTACCTCCCACATCACATTCACAGTCATACACACTTGCCTGCAACTGAGGCCCTCCTAATCTATTCTTCAATACTTTACTCTATATGCATCCTAAGAAGTTGGCAGTAGCCCACGAAAGCTTATGCTCTAATAAATTTGTTAGTCTCTAAGGTGCCACAAGTACTCCTGTTCTTTTTCCAGTGAGTTGGTTCTCTTATGTAGGATAAGACACCAAAAGTTTATGCTAATTTAGCCCTACACAAAACGTTAAAATCTTCCAAGTCTGCAAAATTGGAGTGGGGAAATCAAAGGAAAATAGGTTCATTGTGGGGTAATTGCTGCTTCTGGTTGAGCCAAAGCTACCACAATAATGGCCTTTTGTACAGTACTTTCCCCCATCACTTCACTAAACCGAGTTCTACTTCAGCTCAATTTTGGGGCTACGAGGCTAACCATTTGTTGTCCTGAGGTTTTTGCAGGGCTGTGTTTTTGGCAGTCCTGCCATACAAGGGTTAATGGTAGTGAAGCAGAGTTTTACCAAGATTAACAGCTTCATATGAAAATTGCATTTACCCAGTTTTGTCAACTCATGTGAAACAAAACTCAATGGCTTTCCCATAGTGCAGACATTTAATTTTGGAAATATATTAATTTGTTTATTCTGCATAATCATTTGTAAAGAACTGAGGGAACCGTATGCCAATCTTAGTATTGTTGTGCCTCTCCATATAAAAATCACTCTGACTTCCCAACAATAGAAGTACAATCAGAACAATACACTACTATTTACATTAGCATTTGTATAAATTCTTTCCCTGCTACACATCATTTTGATGGATTATTTTAGCTGTTTCACCGGTACTTGCAGAATGTAATCTCTGCCCAGAATGTGAGTGACTTACTTGCTCTTGACTCAATGAGCTGTTCAACCATAGAGCATTGACAACTGCCAGGGTAAAATCCAATATGAATTGACTTGCGAAAGTCAATTAGAATCCCTTGTTTGGTTAGGGATTGTTATGCACACAACATTCAGATACCTAGTCAGTCACATTCTCTCAATGGAAATGTGCATAGGTTTATTTTCACTGGGATTTGTTTATTTATACCTTCACCGAACAAATCCTTCCAGCATTTAATCCATTGTCCTTCTCCAGCACAAAAGGAAGCTTATTTGCACAGCGCTGCCATTTTAGCGGGGTAATGAATGCCTGCTTGTGAACAGTTGTATTAAAATATGCAGTAAGTCTACAGTGGCAGAATTCATCAAGTAGGATAAACCTAATCAGTATTCCCATTTTCTTCTAACTGATGGAAATAATGAGCACCCAAGAACTGTTTCCTCTGAGCCTGCTTCATACCAGTTCCTGTTGTAGCCCCTCCTTGCAAAACAGTGTGTATGGTCCATCGGCGCACACACGGGGTGGTTGACAATAATGGCCAATGTGTGTATTGAGTACTGTGGTGGTAAATTGAGGCTTATAGCATACACACTATCCTTAAAAGCCGTACATTGTGGTAACAGAGAAACAGCAAGAATTAAAAACCAAATACCACACTGTATTTCCTTAGCTGCCAAAAACTAGATTATCTGCTCATTTAAATGTGAATAGTATGAGAAAATAGGAGCCTTTTATTTCCCGGATTGGGGGTATAACTGGAACTAGAACCCAGACTTTTAGACTTCTGGAGTAGTGCCCTAACACTAGACCACACTACTGCCTCCTCTCAAATCACTCTTCGCTTCTTTCCCAATGTTTTCCTCCGAACTCTGGGAGAATTTGCTAGATGCTTTGTAGTTGTTGCTATCTCTCTCCTTGTTTCTTTTTCTTTTGCATTACAAGAGCAGAAATGCCTCTCTCCCCATAATTATCATCAAATAGGATCAGGTTAGTTTTCATCAGTGTTCATTGTTCAGGTAACAAACTTGATTTCATGCTGCACTATTAAATAGTGGCTCCAGACTCAGACCAGCTGTGGGGGACATGCAACATATTTTAAAGCTGCCTACAAATGAGCAAGCCAAAGAGGTGTCTTCTGTTCAGTACTTTAAGACTTTTCATGCCACTGAATGTTATTTACCTGGGTATTTACCGAAAAGTAAAAGTCAGGTAGACCATATGCTGATGCAGATTAATAAGGAGGCTGAACGGCAAAAATTCCAGCTGTGATAGCAGGTGGGTGAACCCCAAAATGGTCATTGTTGACTTAAGTTTAGAAGGGATGAAAAAGGGCAAAGAGGTGGCAGCTCTTTTTTCATTAGTTGTTTTATTGGTAATCATACACATTCTATTTCCCCCCTATCGTTTTGAAAAACAGCTATGGTGTCACTGGGAATTAATTAGCTGGAATGAATTTTGCTGCCCTTACATTTATTAATACATTACACTGTAAGAAATCTCCTTGAAATCAATGGGAGTTCTTGCAGAACAGGGTATTTATGTATGTGAGCGAAGGTAGAAGAATTCAGCTTTTATTTACTTTGACTTATTGACTTGAAGACATAAGCAGCTGGCGTAGTTCAGAGCAACCACAAGGTTGTTCTAAACTATGCTGATGGTACAGACAGGTGTTGCATTGGCCTCACGATCAGGGAGCCCAAAACAGCTTGTTAAATATGTATACCTCTCATTATGATGCACCCAGAACAATTTAGAGACAGCTGAGAATCTAGTCCAAAATGTTGTAGCGAGTATTCTAAGAGGAGCTCAATAAATGATTTCTAGTGTATGAAAATCCAAGACTGCTCTAAATGTGAAAGAAGAATTATCTTCCCTTGCCACAGAGTGCGACTGATTTCAGATGGCCTTCATCACAGGGCACAATCTCTCTTCCATTCTGACTTTGCTGATCATTCTTGTCAATGTCTCTTTTGATTTGGCTTGGCATTGTTCACGGCAGAAGAGTTTTTCTGTGTGCTCACTCAGTCTTTAGTTCAATTCTGTAAATCTTAATATGTATCTCAAAGTGGCTGTATTTGTCTTTCTTTTCTTAGCTGCTTCTTCAGGGGGCTACAGGATTTAAATGTAACACTTCAAAAAGGTCCAAAGGTGCAGATGTAATTAAAACCTCTCTTAGCAAATACTATTTAGCACTTTCTTCTTCTGAGCTCTGATTAGGACATCAGCCATTTTTAAAAAATAGAATTCTAACTCATTGCAAAAATATATTATACAGATTCGGTTTTGCCTGCCATTGAGTATTTTTGCCCTCCACTTAGTATTATTATGCTTTGCTGGACTAACGGAAGTGAGCACTTATTTAGCCACACAGATGAGAGATTTTATGTGCTTATTTCCCATATTGGATGCTGCAAAATCCAAATAAAGCACTAGGCAAGTCAGCAGCTATGCATAAACCACGCATTTCACGGTGCCTTCTTTGTACTGGACCAATATCAGCAACAATAAAATCCAGCAGCCAAACCCTGTGATGTAAGCCAATGTTTTTCTCTTTTGAGTTTCTCCCAGGCTATTGTATCAGATGTGGTCAACATGGAATCAATCACATAGGAAGTGGTTTCCATTTTTTTAAGCTGTATCAGATATGTAAGCAACTCAATGTGCTGTTCATAAACAAACTGTTTTGGCTAACAAGAGGTCCAGATGACTGTAATCAGAAGCAGAATTTCAGTAACATCTTCTAATGAAGATTTTTGTTTGGGAGATACAGCTTTGTATTTCTGTTCAAAAGGTGTGCGTGTTTTTTTGGAGGAAAGATTTAAGTACATGGTACTCTAGTGCAGAGTGGCTTAAAAGCCTTTCTAAAACCTATATGTTTACTTACCTTTTGTACAGTTATAAGTGTGGTGCTGAAATCTCTGTGGGAGGCGGGCGGGCAAGCGGGGTGTAGAGGAGAATGGGGAGGCAAGTGGCAGGTGGGCAAGTGGGAGAGGCGTGAGGAGGCAGGTGCACAGCCAGCCCTTCGGTAGGGAGAACTGGGACAACCGTTCCGGGACCCACGCTTTGGGGGTTCCTGTAGGCCAGTGCGATTGGCTGGCCCGGTTGGTCCAGGAAGACAGATGTGGGAACTAGGCGGTGCAGGGGTTGCTGCAGCACATCCGGGTTCCTGGCTGCCGCCTCATATGCTCAGGGACTCGGCTGCTGGCCTAGCCGCCGATGCAGAGCAGGACCCCAAGCTGGTGGGGGCTGATTTGTCCCAGGTCCCACAACCCCCTGAGGAGGCAGGCGGGGGGGCGGACAGCAAGGAGGGGAGTGGTGTTCGGGCAGATGGGGGTGTATGCCCGACAGACGGCAAGGAGATTAGCAGGGAGGGAAGCAGTGGGCAGGCAGGCAGATGGCGAGGAGGAGAGTGGCGGCCGTGCGGGTGGTCATGGATGACGAGGAGACTAGCAGGGAGGCTGATTTATCCTGGGCCCCGCACTCCCTAGGGACGGTCTCTGCAGCAGTGCAGACCCCTAGTTTAGATGTGCTGCTCCAGTGTAAGGAGTGATGTGCTCTCTTATAGCTTTCTCCAATTCGAAACCAACTTACTTAAGCAGTTGGCGTACATTACTTTTGACTACTGGTGCATATACAACTGGCTGAGCTACACTGGTGCAAATATCCCTGGTGTAGACAAGGCTCTGGACTTTTAAATATGCATTTGTATTGCTGCCCACTCTTTCAGAAACCAAAATTATAATAAATGATATTTGTATTGCTGTGTTGCGAATATAAAACTTAGTTTTGGAGTTTTTGTTAGGGGAAATAATTAGCATTGCTAAGAGCATGATATGTCGGTGGCATTAGCAAAATAAATTGTTTATAAAGTTACAGTATTGTATTTTCTCTTTATCCTTTTGGAGTGAAGATCATTTTAAATGAAAAAGGGCTTTCTTAGCCAGTAATTGCTCTCTACTGGGACATCTTCTTAAAGGCCTGTTACACAGCCCGGTGAAGATAATGGAAAGACTTCCATTGATGGCAGTAGGCTTAGAAAAGTGGTTCTCAAACTGGGGTTGGGACCCCATTTTACTGGGGTTGCCAGGGCCAGCATTAGACTTGCTGAGGCCCGGGGCTGAAGCCTTAGCTCCACATCCAGCCAGAGCAGTGGGGCTTGGGCTTTGACTCCCTCTTCTCCCACTCACGGTCATGAAGTAATTTTGTTCTCACAAGGGGGTCACAGTGCAATGAAGTTTGAGAACTGCTGGTTTAGAGAGACTATTATAGATCTCTTGGACAATATTCATACACACATAAGTAAATGTCCCTTTCACCAAACAATTGGCATATTCTAGAATCCTGTACCACAGATAATGTGTCTTTTGCCAATTATTAAGTGTTTTTGTTTTGTTTTTAAGCAGTAGGGAAAAATCCTAGCTCTAATTAAATCAATATTAAAACTCTCATTGACTTCAGGGGATTTCACCCCAAATGCTGAGTGACTCTTTCAGGACTAAATTGTGTATTTCTTTTGAAAATATGTCCAAACATTAATTCAGGTTAAATGCTTCTTTCCATAGGTAATTGTCCCATTTGGGGAAGAGAGGATCTTGTTCTACAACTGAAATATTCCTTTCTTTTAACAAAAAAATAAAGCAAATTAGTGTCAAATTGCCAAACGTAGAGTTCTTTATTAGAAGCTAATAATGTGTCCTGTACTCTCTCACATTTATGTATGCTGTGCATATGTGTGGGTACTTAACACATTCACTAATAATTGTCTTCTTCAGGGGTATCACAGGTTAATGTGTTTCTGTCTTTTTTAAACACACACAAAAGCCACCAAGGGTTTTTACAATGGCTAATGCATCTTACTCAAAAACACACCGAGTGTAAAAGAAATGGCCACTTTGCTCTTCAACTAGATAATTTGTCTCTTTCCTTTAAAAACACACACACACACACACACACACACACACAGATCCTATTGGTTAGGAAGTGCCCTCTCCAGGGGTGGTTCCAAGAGACTAATGTTGCTCTCTCTTTTAAAGACACACACATTAAGAGTCTATATTGACAACAAGTGCCTTCTCCAGTGTTTGAGAGTCAGTCAATATCTTCTGTCTCTAAAATGCGATTTCTCCCGCCTCCCCCCAAAACCAAAACCTCTCATGACTCACCTCACAGCTTGAATTCACCCTTCAGAAAAGAAGCCTTCATGTTACTTTTATGTTCCTGAGTGCATCTCAAATTGCTATCCCTGTATTTGGGCTTGCAGAGCATTAGATCGTCATGCTTATAGTTGACTGGAGTGAACACTGGTGGTGAAGATGCAGCTGGAGTCAGAAAATACAGATAATACAGCTATTTTTAGTTTAGACCAAGGATTTGTATGTGCCTGTTACACAAGCTCCATTTTATTGCATTTGTTTGCCTTTAAAGCCATCACTGCTACCATGACTGGGAAGCAGTGGGTCAAAATACTAAATCATGGTATACAACATGGTCAGACTTCCCAAGAAATAGCAATACTGCAAGGAGGTGAATAAAGTGACAACATAGGTCTTGTCTATCCCCTGTATGATTCCGTGCCACAACTGCAATCTTATTTTGGTCAATATTTTTAGTGGTATGGTTCCCACCTACTTAACTTTCAGGATTCAGATAAAGATTGTTTAGATCTGAAAGAACAGAACTGGAGAAGATGTTGCCTCCATGAACTCACTATTGCATTCTGTACATGCTACAGCCAAAATTTCCTGCTTGGTTTATGCTCACTGCAGTGTCTTCTGGATGTGTTAAACTAACCAGCTACTAGAGCTTCCCACATTGGACAACAATAACACTGGTCTACAATTTTTGAGAAGTCGTCTGCTTCAGAGATAAAATGTGCTATTTATTATGTATTTTGATGTGCTGAATTCAAATATGACAATTAAAACAACTGATTGGCTACTCTTTCTAAGATATTTAAGTTTTTACATTTTTATGTCTATGTATATTGTGTAGAGAGTAGAGTTTTAATCATAAATTGTAAACCTAGGTCTTTTCATGTGTGTATGGTTGCTTTACATGATAATATTTCACCTGTCCTGTTTATGTAACACTTTAAAAATCAGCAAAAGGGTTATATAAATAAAATGTATTATGAAACAAAAGGCAAAAAACTATTATGTACATAGTTTAGTCCTATTCAGTGTCTACTCGGCGCTTCTTGGCTTGTCTCTTGTATCCATTAAATGGAGCATCTCTTGTCACTGTCCAGCAATAGTCTGCAAGCATTGATGGGCTCCATTTGCCCTGATAGCGTTTCTCCACTGTTGCAATATCCTGGTGAAATCTCTCGCCGTGCTTGTCACTCACTGCTCCACAATTCAGTGGAAAAAAATCTAGATGCGAGTGCAAAAAATGTATCTTTAGTGACATGTTGCAACCAAGGCTTTTATATGCCTTGAGGAAGTTTTCCACCAACAACCTGTAGTTCTCTGCCTTGTTGTTTCTGAGAAAATTTATTGCCACTAACCGGAAGGCTTTCCATGCCGTCTTTTCCTTGTCACACAGTGCATGGTCAAATGCATCATCTCGAAGAAGTTCACGAATCTGAGGACCAACAAAGACACATTCCTTTATCTTAGCTTCACTTAACCTTGGAAATTTTCCATGGAGCTACTTGAAAGCTGCTTGTGTTTTGTCAATGGCCTTGACAAAAGTTCTTCATCAGACCCAAGTTGATGTGTAAGGGTGGTAACAAAACCTTCCTTGATTCAACAAGTGGTGGATGCTGAACACTTTTCCTCCCAGGCTCCAATGACTGTCGGAGTGGCCAATCTTTCTTGATGTAGTGGGAATCTCTTGCACGACTATCTCATTTGCAGAGAAAACAGCAGTACTTTGTGTATCCAGTCTGCAAACCAAGCAAGAGAGCAACAACCTTCAAATTGCCACAAAGCTGCCACTCATGTTGGTCATAGTTTATGCACCTCAAAAGTTGTTTCATGTTGTCATAGGTTTCCTTCATATGGACTGCATGACCAACTGGAACTGATGGCAAAACATTGCCATTATGCAGTAAAACAGCTTTAAGACTCGTCTTCGATGAATCAATGAACAGTCTCCACTCATCTGGATCGTGAACGATGTTGAAGGCTGCCATCACACCATCAATGTTGTTGCAGGCTATAAGATCACCTTCCAAGAAGAAGAATGGGACAAGATCCTTTGTGGCAATAAATTTTCTCAGAAACAACAAGGCAGACAACTACAGGTTGTTGGTGGAAAACCTCCTCAGGGCATACAAAAGCCTTGGTTGCAACATGTCACTAAAGAT
Organism: Trachemys scripta elegans; assembly: GCF_013100865.1. Classification (NCBI taxonomy): domain Eukaryota; kingdom Metazoa; phylum Chordata; order Testudines; family Emydidae; genus Trachemys; species Trachemys scripta. Next base: position 51,631,199 of record NC_048308.1, on the reverse strand, counting down.
ACATTTTTTGCACTCTCATGTAGATTTTTTTCCACCAAACTGTGGAGCAGTGAGCGACGAGCACGGCGAGAGATTTCACCAGGACATTGCAACAATGGAGAAACGCTATCAGGGCAAATGGAGCCCATCAATGCTTGCAGACTATTGCTGGACAGTGACAAGAGATGCTCCATTTAATGAATACAAAAGACAAGCCAAGAAGCGCCGAGTAGACACTGAATATGTACATAATAGTTTTTTGCCTTTTGTTTCATAATAAATTTTATTTATATAACCCTTTTGCTGATTTTTAAAGTGTTACAAAAACAGGACAGGTGAAATATTATCATGGAAAGCAACCATAAACACATGAAAAGACCTAGGTTTACAATTTATGATTAAAACTCTACTCTCTCCACAATATACATAGACATAAAATGTAAAAACTTAAAACAACTGATTGGCTACTGTTTCTAAGATATTTAATTGTCATATTTGAATTCAGCACATCAAAATACATAATAAATAGCACATTTTATCTCTGAAGCAGACGACTTCTCAAAAATTGTAGACCAGTGTAATTAGCAAACTATTTGAGCTGGGATATATGAAGTTTAGAAAAGTTTCCATTTTGTTTGGGTAACTTTTCTTAACTTGAAAGACAAGTAACGGATTTCCATTAGTCTAGATCAGTGGTGTGACAGTGTACCTCATAAGGCTTTATGGGGAGGGGGTGCTTATAAATGTATGTATAACATAACTGGAATATGTTTTGTGCTGCCTGTGCCATGTAACATATCTCTGTAAAGGTTATGGTCTACTATATCTATTCATCCTATTTGTACATATATATCATTTTCTACTTGATGTTAAGAATATGGGCTGTATGCTTGCTTGACTTCTAAGTAAGCTTTGTGAGGCATTTGGTCAGCTTCTTTAGGAAGGAATTCGCCAGGTTAAGTACCTGATCAGGAAACACTTGGGGAACAATGCATCTTGGAATGCTCCAATCCACATGAGAAGTCTTCCTGGAGACATGCAAGATACCATGTGGACAATGGCGTCGGCCTGTAAAGACTGAGTCATACAGGGGCATGTGACTTGCCCAGGTGACTCCAAAACTCCATCTTGGAGCTTGATTTTGCATAGGAGGGAGGAGGGGGGGGTCTCCACCCACAAGACAGAGTCTATTTAAACCTGTGGGAGACCCCTCCATTTTGTCTTCAGCTGGCTAAAGAAGGAGCCTCTCCACCCCCCGCCCCCAGGATACTTGAAGGAGACTGAAACAAATGACAGTAACTACGGGGGGTGTGAATGATTGCTGGACCCAGGCTAAAAGGAGATTAGCCTGTAAAAGGGAGTGCTCTGGAACTGGTAAGGAAATTATCTGTATTTAGTTTGATTAGACATAGATTTGCGCATTTTATTTTATTTTGCTTGATGACTTACTTCATTCTGTCTGTTACTACTTTGAACCACTTAAATCCTATTGTCTGTATTTAATAAAATCACTTTTTATTTAGTAATTTACTCAGAGTATGTATTAATACCTGGGGGAGCAAAAAACTGTGCATATCTCTCTATCAGTGTTATAGAGGGTGACCAATTTATGAGTTTGCCCTGCATAAGCTTTATACAGGGTAAAACGGATTTATCTGGGTTTAGACCCCCATTGGGAGTTGGGCATCTGAGTGCTAAAGACAAGCACATTACTGTGAGCTGGTTTCAGGTAAACCTGCAGCTTTGGGACAAGTGATTCAGACCCTGGCTCTGTGTTAGAGCCAGACAGGAGTGGCTGGCTCAGCAAGACAGGGTGCTGGAGTCCTGAGCTGACAGGGAAAACAGAAGCAGGGGTAGTCTTTGCACATCGGGTGGCAGCTCCCAAGGGGGTTTCTGTGATCCAACCCGTCACAAGTGGTTCCCAAACTGGGGTTCACAAAATGTTCCTGGGGGTTCTCGGGAAAAAATTCCTTCGAGGCTGACAGAGCTGTCCATAGGGACCTTGGGGACTTCCAAGAGCTAAGCAGATCAAAGCAAGCATATCTATCACACTGAGGAGATTTAAACGTCAAGACTCCTTTTACGAAATAGGAAGGGAGCTGGATATTTTTTGCTGTTTTTAAAATTAAACAGGCTGCTAGTGTTGTTTGTTTGTCTGGACTGCTCAAGACCTAAACGCTTGTGTTGGAGGAACTCTTTGAGTTGGCTTCTTAATTACCTTCATGCTGTTTCACATCTAATACTCCTTGATGAAAATAAGGAGTCAGAGGTGCCAGTATGGGGGGGCAACGAGGGTCACATGCCACCCCCACTTCGGCGCCACCCTCCCCGTGGGTTCCTCCCGTTTTTCCAGTGGCCCCATCCCCCCCCTTTTCCGGTGGTGCCCCCTGAGGCCCCGGGGTGCGCAGAGGCTTTGCCCCCACACCCTTTTTTTTCTATCGGCGCCGCTGATAGGAGCCTTGTCTTATAACAGGCTTAATCAAAAGTGAGACAAACTACAAACATGAGATCTTGGAAGAGTGTTGCCGTTTTCATACAGTAATAAAAATACTGTAATGATAAATAATAATTAATAAATAATGTGTAATAGACATGTCATAAATACAAATTTTATATTTCCAAGATCACTGCTTTTATCATTTATGCTGAGGTAAGGAAGAAAATCCCTGGAAATATTCCTTTTTAGGAGGGAGTTCACGAGACTTGACATTTTAGTGAAAGGGGTTCACGAGTTGTTAACGTTTGGGAACCACAGGTCTAGATAATACTCCCTGCCATGAGTGCAGGGGACTGGACTAGATGATCTATGATTAACTGCTGAACTCTTAATAACTCTTACTTCATATACAAAGGATGACAGATACATGGAAGCTATATTTAACTATTTGAGCATGTGATAAAATTAATTTGCTATGTTATCAAACTATAACATAGTAGAATTAATTTATCATATCATTAATGATGGAATATGAAATATGACAGTAGTAGGCTTGAAAGCATACAAAAATAAATTAGAGAACTAACAACCTGGCAAATTCTCTTAAAGAATTTTCTTAAGTTATAAAAACAACGTTTGCTAAAAATATACTGCACCATATACTTATTTGAACTGCTGTCATTTCAAATCTATCAAGATGGTATTTTAAAACATTTTGGAAAAAAATGCCATTGTGCTTTAAGAACTTGCAATTTCAAGCTTCCATTCAGAAAGGACTGAGTTAAAAATACAGATTTATACTAGGACTGACCGTTAAAAATATTAATTTAGACTAGAAACCCTAATAGACTATTAGCTATAATCTATGAAGGGCGTAGACTAACCAATCTGGATAAAATAAAAAATACCCAATCAGTCACTGCCATCCACCCTAACCTTTCCCCATTGTTCAGAATAAGCTGAAAACAAATCTATTTCTCTCCATCTGGCCTAACTATTTATACTACACTCTCACCATTGCAAAGTTTTCAATTATCATCATGCATGTTTTTTTGGTTTTCATTTTTTTTTTTTTTGGTTGGTAATTGCTGAAAATACCTTTAAACAGTATGAGATTTTCAAATCCAATTTTGCAGATTCATAAGGTCTGGATAGTTAAGATATGTAATAATCAGACATCCAAACTAGGCCTTAACTCCTACAGTCCCTCATCTACACTGTAGTAGCAAGCACAAAAAGCAAGCATTCTAATAAAAAATTCAATTTCAGCAGGACTAATTGTTTTCTTCAAACATCAGCAATAGCCAGTCCAATGATTTTCAATTGTTAGCCATTGTTTTCAAATGGTTACCCACAGCCAGTTGCACTGACAGATGGCTGTTGGCTGCACTACTGTACCCTGAGCTTTTTCCAAGCTCTAGTCCATGGGAATTGGGGCATAAATAAATGCCACTGTGTTTTGAAAGAAATTTCACAATACAAGAAAAATTATCACAAATGCAGGTACAAGCATGTATAGTGCACCAACACCATGCATAACATCACCATTGGCGGTAAATCCCTGTGTATAAAGAGTAGTTAGCCCCCAGAGATATACAATATTGGAATGTTTTATTTCGTCACAATCTGTTACAGACATGCATTCTGTGAGAGGTACTACATTGCTGTTATGACTAATATGTTTAGTAAACGTTTATAGATTAAATCAAATCTTGCTGGGAACTTAGCTACATCTGAAAGCAGAGGGAACGGTAGGTTTAAATACAAAAGAAGCAATGTGGACAAACTGTATGTCAGCAAGGGGGAATAAAATTATATGGTAATAAGATATCAAAAAATCATAGATGTATATCTCAGTAAACTGTTTAACAGGGCTGTTAACAATTAATTTTACAGTTTGACCTGACAACAAGTCAAAAGAACTAAAAATGAAATCAGTCTATTAAATGCTTGGCACACATTCAACCTGGGTTAGAAAACGTTGTTGTTGTTACAAGTACATGACATTAAAACTACTTTGACTAAACTCTGAGAAATGTCAGTCTTATAATTTCCAAACTAGGATTTTTATGAAAGAAACTTGATTTCCCAAGTCTTCTGAAGCTGAAATGTTGAATTGGCTGCAGCGCTAAGTTTTAGATAGGACTGATTTTACACTCTTATTAGAGGAGATAAAAATAATATAGTTGACTGATTTGGGCCAATCAAGACACTGATTGTTTTCACAACTGAGAGACACTTCCAAATGATTAGCTCAATTAATATTGAGACCTATATTGATCATCACTTAATGGCTATCAGGGAAGAAAACAAGGAAAGCCTGTAGTATGAATCAACATACATCAACATTATTACTACCATTCCTGGGGAAAAGAGGAGATCATTTAAAGTCAGGGGTGTTCTGATTAATTCTAAAAGTCAAACATTTAGCTTAGTTGCTGGTGTGTTTGCTTTGTAAGTGAATTATATATTCATTTTAATAAATTAAGTTCAGCATTACCACGTGACTAAAATTAACAATGGAAAGGCTGCCTGTTGATGAATATTATAACCTGATCTAATGATATGAGAATCTTTCCCCATTTTCCCTACTTTAAAGCCCCATTTCCAAAAGCACTTAGCCAAGCATTTAACTTTCAGTATGTGAGTGGTCTCACTAACTTCAGGTACGCTACCAGTTTCTTAGCGAATGGCAAGATATGGGGAAACAAAAGAGGAAAGAAAGGGAGGGGGGTGTAACTTAAATGGGATTATTCACAGTCTTAAAGGTAAATTCTACTCAATGCTTTACTTGCTCACAACTATAAAGCAGGAGAAATTGTAGTAAATGGGATTACTCACATGCCTAAAGTACATTGACGATGAGCATAGTATTCCTACTTCCTGCCAACATAAAAGCTATAGGCGATTCTGCTCTTCATTTTATCCAGTAACTCAATTATTTTACTGCATCCAGCTTTTAAAATATGTTCTCCGTTATCAGTGTTCCCTTTTCTGCAGGCAGTAATCACATGTTGGGTGTCATAACATTATATATTGCCACTGACTTTTGATTTAAATGATAGATGGATCTAAAACAATAATCTGTAGTTACAGTCCCTAGTAACTATTTGTCTTTTTTCCCTTTGATTCATGTATTTCTTCAGATACCAATCTATAATCAAGGAAGGTTCTTGCAAAACTATGGCAGTGTATGGCATTTCCCAGTTCCCTCTTGCAGAAAAGAATTCCGGGAAGCTTCCTGGGCTGTGTATGTAAGGCAGTGTTTAATTATAGTTTCAGTATGAGAGGAGTGCTCCCTGTAGATTACCAATATAAAGTTATTACTAGTATAAAGTTGTGCCCTGATCGTGAGTGGCCCAATTGACTTCAATGGGACATGCCCAAAGTTAAACCCAGATGCATGCATTTGCTGGTTTTGTAACTTGTTTTGGAGCTGTATTTTAAGAATTTGTAGCAGAACTTCCACACCAAATCTCGAAAGTTAAGGTTCAATATGCTTTTTTAAAGTGTGTGTGTTTTTCCCCATTATGCCACAATCCCTATAAGTATTTGCCATAATATATAACATGACATTTGATTATCTAACTCTCCTAGCACAGTTGTTAAGTCTTAACAACTCCAAGCCTTTTATTATTAAAACTAAGTGATATCTGTCTCTGACGCAGTCTGTGTCTGCTTTAGACTTCTACACTATTTATGTGCACTTCTTTAGTCAGTCTTCGGTACAGGAGAAACTAAATATATCACTGAAAGGCATGATTGACACTAAAGTAAAAACAGCCTTTTATAAACAGCACAAAGCAAGTGTTACAAGGGCAAAAAGTACAGTTGTAATCTGTGGTTGTGTCTAGTTGCTAGAAGCTATTACCCAGTTAGCACTTATTTATTCTTGGGTGGAATCACAGAGTGAAATTAATGGCATCACCAATAGATGGGACCTCTAAAACATAATGTCTTTTATAAATAGCTCCAAACAAAACAGATGCTTCCAATTGCCACTTGCATTAATGGTTTTCCAGTTTGCAGGAAACAAAAACAACGCAATCTGAATGAGGGTTTTTTTTTTTGTGATTTAAAAAATAACACTTAGGAGTTTGACCTCCTCAAGTGCAGTCAATAAGAATATTTGTCACTGACTTTGGTGGGAATAGAATCAGGCCTTTAATGTTTTCCACAATGGCTTTTATAAACAAAACATTTAATTTTTAAGCATTACTTTTGGAAAATAGCCCAAAATTGACAGCAGCTGGCATATTGCTGCATTGAAAATGCAAGAATGTACTTCGGACTCTTCCTTTCCAGCTCGTCTAGGATTATCCCTACATCAAACTGACTCTGCAACTATACACGCTTGACTCATAGTGATTTATCTGTTCACTTATTTTTGCACTCTACAGTGCAAAAAATACATTTTAAAATACTGCTGTGTCATCTGAGAAAATTTAATTGCTCATATTTCCATTTTATATGATATACCGATCCCTGATTTGCTTTTACCCCAGTTTTTGAGCTCTTAATGATAGATTTCACTGTGATCAGATTGATATTGTCTGTAAGGAGCTATTACTTTATTTCCCCCCCTCCTCCCCCAACTGTAAACCTATTTTCAGACACTGACTCCTGTCTACTCAGTAGAGTTACTCTTTAAAATATTTCTTCCAGCCTGACAGACAATTAGTACATCATGGTTGGGTTTTTTTTTTTTGTAAACTAAGAACATATGTTGTTTATCATGATCATTTTCATTGTGTGGGAGGCCATCTCCTTTCAAATCTGCCCAAAGACACTTTGTTCTATCTTGAGTTCCCCTCTTTGCTTTACTCTACATTTTATTGCCTTGGTCTCAAGATTTAAAAGATTCGTTAAATCTGAAAGTGCGAAAAGCCTCCCTTTTTGCCCTATTGATTTTATTTTTCCTTAACCACTTGAACTAAAGTGTACAGTAGAAAAGTTTTCCCGGCTGAAACTGTGATTCGGTCATTTTTGTTTGTGATGATTTTTATAATGTAACCATGGGATTTAAATAAACCCAGCAAAATTAAAGCAGTCATTTTTTTCTTCATGAGACAAGGAAATTTTTAAGAACATTTATAATAAAATGTTCCATATCTTACAAAACTGATGAAAGTACAGATGGCATCATGCACTAGCAAAGAGAAATAACAGGGTGGCTACAGTAAACCAAGTTTATAGACTAAGGTCCTAATCCTGCCTGCACAATTGCTCTTTCAGTACCCCTGGTTCATTGGAAATCCATGTAGGTACAGGGATTCACCCACATGGAATAATTTGCAGGAGCAGGGCCTAAGTGTGTGGCAAAACTTCCAATTAATTTCAATAGATGCCAAATCTAGATATTCTGTACCAATATTTTCTACTGGTTGGAGCAGCATATCAAATGAGTAGAAGAACTGCACTTGTGCCCAGTCCTTGCAGGGAATTCAGTCTGGGGTATTGTACTCTTCCCTCTATTCCGTTGGTGCAGAAACCAGCCTCCATCTACCTCACTGCAGTTTCCCCCAATATATTTAATGTCCCTCATGCTATGAAATGAAAGGCAAATTGTTGAAGCTTTTCTTTCTGGTATTATGTTATTTAGCACTGAATAAGCACTGTTTTATCAACATTATTTGCTAGTTTACTGTTTGCTTTTACAAGTACCTGATTGGGCTATGATAATACTGGGATTTGAGCTTCAGACTTGCTTTTCTCTAGTCAGTTTACCACAAACCTGGTGAAAAGACTGGAGGGCGCAGGTTCTTGTGCTGCTTCTTGAGCCAAACCTCTCAACCTTCGTATCTGCTAATGGCTTACATAAGAAGCTGAAAATGTATCACACGCATTCACAATGTGGAACACCTGTTTTGTTGTACATCATAAGTGACAAATTGTTTTTAATCATAAACATCTGTTTTAAATAACGGTAACTTTTTCTTTTTTCAAAAGAAAACTGGACAAAACAAACTCTATCAGAAGCAACCATAAAGACACCCTGTATATGTCAGTTGCAAGATTTGAATGCAGGACCCCATCTCTGTCCCCCAGATCTCTACCATTTGAGCCAAAAGAGTTGCTCTGGACCAACCACTGGTGGGGAAACGTGCCAGACATGACACACACATTGCCAGCAGGTTACACAAATATTTGCTAGACATTAATTAAAGATTGGAAACCAGAAATCCTGGATTCTATTGCTGGGTTAAATGATAGAGTTGTGATGTGGGCTAATATCCACCTAAGGCTTATACTACTGTATTTATTTCATTTGGGATTTCTAATGGGATGTATTTTTAGACCTATGCCTGAAGAAATACTGGACTAGTGCATTAACCCTCTGCACTAAGCAGTCCCCTCATAAGAGGCATTGCTAATGCTTTCACAGTTTAATATATTGACCATTACTATTATTTAGTCATTATCATTAAGTGAATGGAGGCTCCCTTCTGCTGTTGTCTGAACCTAATGTTGCTAATTTAGCTAAAACAGTACTTCTGGCCAAAATGTTAACGAATGGTGCACTAAAGTTAGTTTAATCATCAATTAAGCTTGGAAAATTGAAACATCCTACAGACAGTCATGCAGGTGCTTATGGTTGAATGTGATTAACTTAGTTTAAAGACACTTCTCTTCATTCATATGCAAAAACAGGGCTATTCACCACTTTGTATGGGTATCACTAAATGATGCTTAAACGTAATGTTATCCTGCCTAAAACAGCTGAACACACTGAATAATGTTAGGGAATTATTGCCTTACAAATATGGCCACAATTTTATAGTGTCTATTACAGCTGTTGGCAACAAGGTCACATGCTATCAAGTTTTTAGTATTAAGTTTAACAAAGAAGGTTAACGGGTGATCTTGATTACAGTCTATAAGTACCAATGTGAGGAACAAATATTTAATAAAGGGCTCTTCAGTCTAGCAGAGAAAGGTGCAACGCAAACCAATGGCTGGAAATGGGTATTGGGTGATTTGATTACAGTCTATAAGTATCTACATGGGGAACAAATATTTAATAATGGGATCTTGAAGCTAGCAGAGAAAGGTATAACACCATCCAGTGGCTGTAAGTTGAAGCTAGACAAATTCAGAAGGGAAATAAAGTGTACATTTTTAAGTGAGAGTAACCATTGGAACAACTTACCTTGGCTTGCTGCGGATTCTCCATCACTGAACATTTTTAAATCAAGATTTGATTTTTTTTTTTTCTAAAAGCTCTGCTCTCGGGATTATTTTGGGGCGTTCTATGGCCTGTGTTATACAGGAAGTCAGACTAAATGATCACAATGGTCTCTTCTGGTCTTGCAATCTGTGAGTCATACTGATTGATCTCAGATGCCTTCTTATTGAAACTTTATATATATATATATAAAACTGGAAAGGTGATGAACATGCATGTCAGCCTGTGTTTCTTCAACTACTTCCATTAGCTAGGAACTATGAAGGAGAAAGAAGTCCTTCAGAAATGTAAAGCATTGTTTCCTCTCTATTAGGGTTATATCACATTTAGTTCTCATGCTGCTTTTCCAAACTTTGAAAAAAGTCAGGAAATGAATTTCTAACATGCTACTCTACATTTAAATGTAAAAGGTCATTTATCTTTTATCTCACAGTAAGTTAAAATTTATTCACATGTCAAATCTTTCATGTCAGGGAGAATCCAGATTGTGGGCGCTAAAGCTTTTCATGTCATATTTCTAATTAGGTCTGTGACTCATTCTCATGAATAATATATCAAGTCGCATATTAGCATCTAATCCAGCTAACTCATCAATTTACAGTAACCCTTGGCTGCAACAACTATAATAAAAATGTCAAAGAGGCTGCAGTATTTTTCCAACAGCTGTTAGAAGTTCAGTATTGTCTCTGGATACTGAACTTCAAAGCAATTTATCAGGATTAAAGCAAACACAGTGGGCATTTTGGGGTTGAATAGATTTGACTGAATCCATTACACTGAATTACAGTGAAGGACTTTTGGGTCTAATTACAAAATTTTATACCTGGATTGATGGAAGCTATTTTCCTCTTCAATGTGGAATGAAGGCTCCCCCCCCACCCGCAAGTGCTGTCACCTTCTCAGGAGCATAACTTGAAGACAGTATATAGTGTATCTGCAAGAAACTGTAGTACACTTTATATGTGTGACTGCCACACACAAATGGGGCCAGCTAATGGATTATTCCAAAGGTCCAACCTACTCACATATTTCATTTGTGTACCCTATGATGGACTCTGACCTTAATTTTACAGAACATTTTGGCAGTACTCTTCCCCGCTCTGGATGCGACTGTAGCTGGCATTTTGTTTGTGATCACACTGACAAACAGTTTCACTCCATCATGTGGTGATCATCACCAATTAGTTTATTTGACAGCTATAATTTCCCAGTGCACCATCACTATTATAACTGTAAATTATCTTTTAAAGTGTCCTTAAAATGTCTCCTTTAACCACTGTTGTCTGTTTTCCATCATCTAGTTCACCAGAGGTCAATAGCTCTGACATACATTTCCCTCATTTCCTCCCTTTCCAAATGCTCTTGTTCCATTGCCACATCTGCTGAGTTCTGCGAAGAGAAAGGGAATCTATGGAAGTGATGTGGCTCAGCTGCAGTCTATGTCAGACTTCATGAGAATAATCAGCATTGAAAAAAGACATTCTATACCTGTTCTTTTTTTGGATGTGTATTTGCGCTCCAACCCACTTCTTCCTCTCTCCTTCCAAATGAGCAATTATAAATCTAGTATTTTAATTATAAAAAGATTTGTAGGATACAGAATACATTTCTGACCTATATTAATGAAAATCAGATTAACATATGGAAATTACAACAAATTAAGAGCCAGATTTTCAAAAGAATCAAGCTCCCATTTAGGCACCTAAATAAAATGTCCAAATTCTCAAAAATACTTATTATTCACCATATACATAAGAGTTAGCAGGAATCCCCTTATTGTAGTGGGATGTGAGAAATCCAGTTAATAACATTTCACAATATCTTTCCTCACGTGTTTAAAATGGAAACATAATTGGCCTACAAATTAGATTTCACAGATTCTATAATAAGAATACTCAATAGGCACTGAGTAAAATTTTCCAAAAGCACCTAAGTGACTTAGGAGCCTACATTGTATTGAATGTCAATGGAAGGGAAGCTTCTATGTCATCTAAGTGCTTTAGCTATTAAGTTTCTATCCAGTTGAAAATGCATAAAACTATTTTGGTGGGGAAAAAACATGTAAGGAGCAATGTAAGTTTTTTGATTGTTACAAATCAATAATGAGTACGTGTTGGTGGTAGTCCTTTCTGTGACAGACAAGGCCTGTGGCGTATGATATTTTCTCCATAACTGAAAGCCTTCCATTCAGTGGGGCCCTCAAGGCACACTAAAACTGGAGCAGTAGTAAGTGAAATGTCATTAGGTATTCCCCAAGAAACTCCAAAAAGAAACTGTAGAGTTTTCTATTTTATATTGCATAGGGGGAAAGGAATAATAAAGTAAATGCCATGGATTTATATGCCCAAGAACAGAGCATGAAACTACAGAGTTAAGCTACAGCACTTTCAAATGACTAACCTGTGCTTGGCAAAAGCATCAAGTAATAGATACATCGACAGAGCAATGTCGGTAACAAATTAAACATGTCGATCTCCTCTTGGGTGGTTCCCTGCATAAACTACCGTATAGCAAACACCGATAAGAGGAATGTGTCCTAAGTCTCACCCCTCTCGGAGATTTAGGTGCCGATCTCCTCTTGGGCTCCACAGCTGGGAACCCTCTCCTAGAGTCAGGCACCTGTGTGGTTTCCTTAACTACTAACTATAGAGTCATTTTCACTTTTCTTGCTGGGCCAATGAATACTTCATGCACATTGGAACAGATTTGATAGGAGATATTGACAGAGAGCCACATAAGACTATCCCTTAGGATAGTAGTTAAAATGCGTCTCTGAGAGGTGGGAGAGCCCTCTTAACATCTTTTCCTCATCAGGCAGAGGGGAGAATTGAACCATAGTCTCCCATCCCAGGCAAGTTCCCTAACCACTGGTCTAAAGGTTAACAGGGAGGCCATCACATCCTGTCTCTGATATTTTGTGTTCTTGGAGTATGTCTACCAGACTAGACTGATGGGGCTCCATCTATCTTCATCTGGTCTCTCTGGGGCTTAGGCATGAGATAGGCTCCGGGAGTCTGCCTGATGCAGCAGTGCACATGCTCAGAGGCAGAAACTTAGTGCCTAGGGGACTTTTACAGGAAAAATGTAGGTGTCTAGTGAGTTCAGGTGCCTACAATGTTAAGTGGAAGTTGAGAGGGGTTTTGTTGATCACAGTGGCACCCAAATCTAAGCTTGAGGGGTGGGATATACATTGTGATGCTCAGGGTTGGAATGCTTATCTTTTTAGCACCTAGAAATTCATAGGAATGATACTGCGATCCACAAGGCCAAGTTATGTGCCTAGGCTCTCTGTAGAATGAAAGGGGAGAGACAAGCACCTAAGAATACAATCCACAAAGCCAGCGTGGTAGGCAGGGAGCTGCTGACAACAGAGGTGTATGCTAAGCGTCTTTCGTTTCTAAGATAGGCATCAAAGACTGGGTTGCAGGGAGGTGCCTATTTCTGTTTAGCCATCCATGACCCTGAACTAAATGCCTGGAGTCAGGTGGCTTAGGTGCCTAAAGTGTTACTTGCAGGAATGAGTTAGGTGCCTGCCTTCCTGCATATGGAACAACTAAAGGAGGAGAAGGCAGTGCCCACCTTACAACTTTTAGTTCAGTGGTTAGAGCACTCTTCTGGTATATGGGAGACCTAAATTCAATTCCTCCCACCGCCAGAGGAGAGAAACGATTTGAACAGGGGTCTCCAGCTTTTCAGGACAGTGCTCTAAGCACTGGACTATAAGACAATCTGCCACAGGAGTCCTTCGATCTCTCCTGTTGAAGCTGTTCCACTGTGGTTAAATAATGAAAGAGTGGTTGGAACAGGAGGACTGGACCACAGCACTGGGGAGACCCTGGGTCCAATCCCTCTGCTCCAATCACTCTTTCATTAATTGAAAACTTAGGTGCTGCATGAGTTTATGTGCCTACAGGATTTGGCAGGAGTTTTGTGGATCAGAGTGCAGCAAAAACAGAGACTCAGGCTGTCCTGCTTCAAACAGGTGCCATAACTTGTGAGCTGAGGCAGGGGTTCAGAGAGTCTATGCTCAAAAGGGATAATTGTGATAATCTAGTCTGACCTCATATAATTCTTCCTTCTTCTTTATCAATGCTTAGGTGAATGGTCAGCTATTGTGATCGTTCACCATTTGGTTGTTCCTGTGCTGGCACAAGGGCTTGACAGGCCAAAAGTGCAATGTCAGAAAAGACTTAGTGCACCCGTGTAATAGGGGTCTGCCTCTTGGCTGCCTCCTCTCTTCTGTTGGTGGAATTTTATTCCAGATGTTACAAGCCACCTGGAGAATGGCATTTGCCATAACGTCTTGCGGCATTCTGGCGGCATATCTGAAAAGCGTAAGATGCTGGCTGTGGATAATGGCCCCAGGAGACTGTAGTGATCGTAAATGTCTCCATTATGAATGAAGTTGGTCTACTTAGTGCTCAATATACAACATTGGAATTTTATGTGGAAAGCCTCCAGCTTTGCCCAGTCTGAATGCTATGGTGTCCATGTTTCACAACCATACAGCAGTATGGAGAGGATACAGCTCGAATAGATCCTGAACTTGGTTTTCACGCTGAGATTATATTGATTCCATATTTGTCACAAATGACCCATGGCAAATGCCGTGATGCCAATCTGGTGAAGAACCTCTGTATGAGAGTTGGAGGAACTGTATAGAATCCAAATAGCAAAAGCTGGAGACTACTTCAACCAGGCCACCTTTGGAACCTTACCACCCACCTGGAAGGATGGTATTGTGATCTCACTTTATAAGGGCAAGGGACCATGAAGCAAATCTAAGAGCTACAAGCTGATCACCTTGCTGTCCATACCAGGGAAGGTGTTTGTGCATGTTCTGCTGGTGCATTTGGATTCCCTGCTACATCGGAAGCATCTCCCCCAACAGTCAGGCTTTACAAGGAACAGGCCCTCCGCTTGTTGTTGGAGATACTCCATGAGTTCAAGAAGCCCCTGAATATAGCATATGTCGATCTTAAGGATGTGTTTGATTCACTTGACTGAGTTGCACTATAGAAGGCCTTAAAGGGTGTAGGTGTCCCAAACAGTCTGCTGGACTTGATTAGTGAGCTGGATAATAGAACCATCTGGGGAATTGGATGTCAGCACCTTTTAAATCAGTATCTGGAGTCAGGCAGGGTTGTGTCTTGGCCCTGCACTCTTTTGTCAGGCAACAGATTTCATAATGCAGCATTCCATCAGGTCCATAGGCATTAAGATCTGACCTTAACTATGCTGATGACGTTCTTCTAGTACAGAGCCCCAACGGGTTTTGCGAGGCACTCCAGCAAATGGAGCAGGAGTCGACCAACATCAGCCTCCATGTTTCATGGTCAAAAACAAAGCTGCAAAACCTAGTATCAGGTCCATCCATGACATCAATCTCTTTGAATAATGAAACTGGTGAAGTAGTATAATTCCTAGAGCATATATTTTAGAAAAATATTTAATCTTGATTTTAAAATTGTTGGTAAAAGGGAATCCACCACAACCTTTGGTAAATTGTTCGAATGGTTAATTACTCCCATCATTAAAAATTTATGCTGTTAAAAATTTAATATCAAGTCTGAATGTATCCAGCTATAACTTCCAGCCACTGGATTGTGTTATACCTTTCTCTGTTAGATTGAAGAGACCATTATTAAATATCAGAGGGGTAGCCGTGTTAGTCTGGATCTGTAAAAAGTGACAAAGAGTCCTATGGCACTTTATAGACTAACAGACACATCTGACAAAGTGGGTATTCACCCATGAAAGCTTATGCTCCCATACGTCTGTTAGTCTATAAGGTGCCACAGGACTCTTTGTCATTATTAAATAGTTGTTCCTCATGCAGATACTTAGACTGTAGTCAATTTACCCCATAACCTTCTCTTTGTTAGCCTCAAGGAGCTCAATCTATTTATCCTATCACTATAAGGCATGTTTTCTAATCCTTTAATCATTCTCGTGGCTCATCTCTGAACCCTCTCCAATTTATCAACATGCATTGTGAGCACCAGAACTGCATATAATATTCCAGCAGCAGTTGCATCTGTACCAAATACAGAGTTAAAATCACTTCTATGCTCCTACTTAAGATTCCCCTGTTTATGCATCCCAGGATCTCATTAGGTCTTCACAGAGTGCCCGCAGTGCCACTCTTGGCCCAGCAGGGGTGCGACAGAACAGCCACACATGTAACAGGCTGTTAAAAATAAAAATTGAGAAGCACTTATAAATGACTGGTAGGAGACAAAATAGCCACCCTATTCACTATGAAGCCATTAATGTGCATAGTGTACCTAGAAGTTACAAAAAATCATTTCAAAATGAGAACATATGTCAAAAAATAGATACCTTAAACTTACTGATCATTATCTTTACTTTAATGTGAAATGGATAATGATAAGAAAAGGTAAAACAGGTCAGCCATTGAAAATATTCTTCTTACCAAGAAGAATGCAAATAATTGTTTTGAGGAGAGCAAAACAAGCACTCTCAGAGAAGGGGGCGGGGAGGGAACTGTACCTAAGATGTGATTTACGTTTTTTTGTAAAGTTGGAATGAAATAACACAAAAAGGCGAAGTGAGCTGATGTACAAAACTGGAGATTATTGCAAAAAGAATTGGTAATTAAATATAAGAAAGTAGCCTTAACAAAGGAGGAAAAATTAGCTGTCATTAATGCATTTAAAAGAAATAGAGCTAAAACTAAATATGATAATTTAAGAAATTGACATCAGTGATCAGTATCTGCTGAGTGATGCTTTTCAAAAGAAAATTGAACCGGCCAAGATCAAAGTTACTTGCACATGCAGAATTTCCAAATGAAAACTATATGAGAATGTAGGACTGATATAGACTTAAAACATTTCAGAAGGTATTCATTATCTGAAAATAACAAAATAGCCAACATTGATCAGACCTCCAAAAAAGGTGGAAGTAATCAAGGCTACGACCAAGTAGGTACACTTGATCTGCTGAAAATCAGAGACTAAAAGAGATCGCACAGTAATTGGAAAGCTGAGTCATCATTCTGATAATTTATTCTCCCTTGAGAAGGACAGAGGGCCTAAGAACTGAGGATAGGAAGGCCAGGCACTCAATTTAATTTGACATTCTTTCAGGAGATTGGGTTAGAATATTATTTTCCCCCAACTGAATGAACAAACAGGGTACCCACCAAAATTCCTGTTTGCCTAGTCATAATCTCAGTTGAGCTGACACCCCTGTCATTTTAATTACGAGAAGGATAGAAGGGTGTTTTCAGCAATAGTTACTTGCCATTAGAAGTCACTATCTGCAGCAATTTGACAGAACCTCTATTTGTTGACCATCAGAAGATGATGCTTAAAGGTCATTGTTCTTCCAGGTCTTGGGTAGAAGGGGAGAAAGAAATGAGTAGTTGAGAGAAAGCACTGGAAGAGTCGCTTTTTAAAAGCCTGGGATCATTTTATGTTTACAATATATGTGCACGCACTCAGGGAAAGATTTTTCTTTAAAAAAATCTACATAAATGGCTAGATAACCGTGATTATGTTACAGGAAAAAAAAATCTTTCCAAAATCAGCTTTCTGCCTGAAGGCAAACTTGTCTAAAACAATTATACTTTTGCAATCCATGTAATTAATATTAAATACTTGCTAGTGGTTCAAAGTTAAGCTTTTTATTTAGGAATGATCTGAATAGTACACCTCTAACCCGATATAACGCTGTCCTGGAGAGCCAAAAAATCTTAACGCGTCATAGGTGAAACCGCATTATATCAAACTTGCTTTGATCCGCCGAAGTGCGCAGACCCACCCCCTGGAGCGCTGCCTTACCACGTTATATCCAAATTCATGTTATATTGGGTCACGTTATATGGGGATAGAGGTGTATTTGAAACCTCATTGCTACCAAGGAAAAGGCAAAATAGTTGACCATATCTCATATGGGGTGCACCTTTATTTCAGAGGTTACATATAGTACTTTGCTCAATGATTACTGCCTTTTCTGAGCTGGAGAGTATAATGCAGCACATTTCCCTTTGCTGCTGTACACTCTTTTGCTATGCAAGACTTGCAAATCTACAGCATATGGCTCTGCTATATTGGCCTATAAAAAAGGAAATAACTGCATATGACTTTTATTTGGATGGTGAATGCTGGGAAAAAATACAGAGTCCCAGGAGATCTTCTCAAACTAAAAAGCCAAGGTGTTTGATGTGGTGTCAAGGACTGTTGAAATATGTAATTCAGTCCATCTGCTCTCCTCAGCACAGGGGAACTGCACATCAGTGCCAGCTGCCTGTGCCTAAAACTGAAAGAGGAGAAACCTTGGCACTCATGTTATAGACTATCATACTGGTAGAGTGTGACAAGCCTCAAGTTCCACATTTTCTTAAGCAATGTCTCCTTGTTAACAAGATGGCCCAAATTCAGTGGTAAGGGAGTTACAGGGATACTCTACTGGTGCAGCTGACACTTTTCTTCAATGTATGTTGCATCAACTCAAGCTCCTATGGACTTCATTAGATCGACTTACTTACACCTACCTTCCCATCCAATTACAAATATGCAACTCACACCCAACATATGTCACCATTTCAGCCCAAATTAGAGTCAAAATGAATCTAAGAGAAAATAAATTGGTGTATCTCCTACATCAATAGACCAAAAAAAGAGGACTCTAACAAGATAACGACTGACCAGAACATACAAAAATGTATAAATTGAAGTAATTCATGCTTTATTTTTACGTATTATGAGAACTTGTAAGAAATTTTCTGACAGAAAGCTTTTCTATCAGAAAACGCTGATTTATCAAAAGAGGAATATTTTGTGGAGGTCACCTGTGACGAAAATTCATTTTGAAATAAAAATTGGAAAAAAGCAATTTTAATAAGATTGAAACATTCCATTTAGATGTTTTCAGAATGGACCATTTTGATTTTCCATTTCAAAACCATTTTTTCTTTGAACTGTTTTTATTTTATATTATAAAATATAAAATTAATATCAAAAGTCAAAATCAGAATGAAATGTTAAATTGTCCTGAAATAATTTCCCCCAGAATTTCAGTTTGCTGAAAAATTCTATTTTGATGTGTTGTTTTCATTATATCCCAGAACAGAAGAAATTCCACGCAATACCACCTGAAATGAAAAATCTGGTTCATGCACAGCTCAGCTTACTACTTATTAGTGTCATGGTTCAGAGCTTCATGCATCTCTGATGCCCTCCTTGGTCACTGAGTGCACTGCCTCAGGTGTTAGCCCTCTTGCCTTCATTTGTCCTGTGGTGGAATCCAACAATTCTCCCACCATTAGACCAGGGATATGGTACCCTATGTACCCACCATGATTGCTCAGCAATTCTGACTGTCTTTGGGTACCTGACAGTCTTCCCTTGAGGAGTTGTGACCAGTGGTGAATACGGCAGAGGTGAAAGTAAGCCGGTATGTCCCGATACGGCATACCGGCAAGAGCCGGTGTGCCGTACCAGGGCTGCCCAACTTCCTCAGGCGGCAATTTAAAGGGCCTGGAGCCCCAGACCCTTTAAATTGCCGCCAGAGCCCCGCTGCTGGAGCCCTGGGGTAGCGGCAGCAGGGCTCCAGGAGTTATTTAAAGGGCTGGGACTCCTGCTGCCTCTACTGCCCTGGGTCCTTTAGATAGCCGCCGGAGCCCTCCCGCCGCTACCCCAGAGCTCTGGGGGCTATTTAAAGGGCTGGGATGGTAGAAGCAGGGGAGTCCTGGGCCCCCGGAGCCCTGGAGTAGCAGCGGGGCTCCGGGGGGGCTAGTTAAAGGGCCAGGATGGTAGAAGCAGAGGGGTCCTGGGATCAGAAGTGGAAACTTCAGAGTGAATGACACCTGCACAAGTATCAGTAATTGGGGCTATCTGATATGATTGTCTGCTTTCCTACCTACCCGCAATCTAACCCCTGCTTGAAATAACCATTTGTAATCACACACATACAAACACAGTACCCCTAATTTTAACTACCTATCAAACTGATCAAAATTGAAAATTGAAATTTTGACTGGAAATAAAATCTTTCCTCTTGCTTAATTTTTGTGTGTTTGTGGATTTTTTGCTAATTTTCCCCTCACCCTCTTTCTTCCCCTACTGGATTGAGAACCCATAGTGCTGAGTGCTAAAGGTACATGTAGTAAGAGACAGTCACTGCCCAAAAATATATATAATATAAATTACAATAATATACAACAAATGATGTAATTAATTCATGTTCCTTAACAAGTGACACTGTTTGGGCAACAATCTGTAATAAATCAATGTACTAAAATCTACAGACACAGTTATTAAATTAATTACACATAAATGGCCATGGGTCTAGAACTCTGGTCCTTTAGCTCCAAAGCCCTATGTCTCTGCTATTTGATGCAAAATAGAATTGTTGTAGTTACTGCAAGTAGGAGGTTCTTTATCCTTTTGGGGGGTGAGCTACTAGAGGGAAACATAGCTCACTTATACTCAGAGGGGACAAATTTGCCAACATATTTAAATATGTGCCTAACTTAAAGAATGTGAGTAGTCCAAATTGAATCAGTAGGAGCATTCACCTGCTTAAAATTAGGTATGACTTGTTGAATCAAGTTCAAGGTCAATATTCTGCATGAGTCTAAGTAAGTATGCCAGCTCGGTGTGGCACTCTGTCCCCCTCTGGTGGTGTCTAGGCAAGGTTGATATTGATGAGCCTGCTTCCGCCATGGCTAAGGGAGTGAAGTCTTTTAACTCAGGCAATAGAGCTTCCTGCACTGAGATCCGAAGATCCTAGATTTAAAACCTGCTACTGACAACCCATCTGCAACATAGACATTACAGATGTGCCCCATCTGGGAAATTGAACTGGGAAGCCTCTGGAGCTTGGGAGAGGGGCAGTATATAAGCAATGCACATGGTGTGGTGCTCTCTCCCTTCTTAGTGGTTAAGCCACATGGAGATAATGATCCTGCTGCAGCCTGGAATAAGAAAGAGGGGTCCTTTAGCTTAGACAACAGAGCAGGGATCAGCAACCTTTGGCACACAGCCCATCAGGGAAATCTGCTGGCGGGCCGGGATGGTTTGCTTACCTGCAGCGTCCACAGGTTTGGCCAATCGCAGCTCCCACTGGCCACAGTTCGCAGTTCCAGGTCAATGGGGGCTGCAGGAAGTGGCGGCCACACATCCCTTGGGCCACACCACTTCCTACAGCCCCCAACAATTGACATCCAAACAAGAAAACTCATGGCAAAACATAGAGTAATGAAGTTCAGTCAAAATATGGACAGGAGGAGATAAAGAAAGGAGAAAGCAAATTTCCAAAGAAAAACTTGAAGCATTTACACAGCAATCAACGTACAAACAGTGATGGAGAGAGACCAAACCTATTAGTGATCACAGATTAACAAACTTGTTGAGGGATATCTCCAGACAGAGACAGAGTGCCTCGTTATGAGTGCCCAAGATCAGTCCTTGAGGCTTAATTACATTCAAAACAAAACTGATCAACAGAACTACTCTCCAAACTACAGAGTCTGTTCTGAAAAGGAAGAGATGGTGGAACATTGTGTTGAATGCCTGCAACAGCCTGGCTGGGTGAGAATATAAGAACAGACACAATTGGACCCTTTGTGGCAAGTATGGATTTAAACAAATCATGAGGTATTATGATCACCGGAATGAAAGCTCTCTAGAGAATGAAGAGGCTAAGATTGTATGGGATCTGGCAGTTGCCACAGAACAAATGGTGCAGGCAGACTAGACATAGATGTTGTAGAAAAGAAGACAAACAAGACCATGTTAATTGATATTGCCATACCAGCAGACAGAAACATAAAAAGAAACAAGGAGAGATGATGGTGAAGTATGAAGAACTCTGACACCAAGTGGAATGATTATGGAAAACTGGAACAAAGATGAGTCCAGTGATTAGTGGAGTAGTTGGAGCAGCTCATGAACTCATTAGGAGTACTAGCCACCATGAACAGTGACCTCCAGAAGATAGTTTGTAGGACCTGAAAGAATTTTAAGGGAAGTCAAAGGGGAGGAAGTGCATTTGAGCACCTAAAATACAGGAATTCCGCAGAAGGGTTAACAAAACTCCTGACTACGCAAAACTACACAGGGGGAGAAATTAGATGGTAGCTTTCCCCTTTCCATGCTTATAGAGCTTGTTATGTTGTGAAGACTATTTGTTTTAAAAATAATCCCCCTCATGTAATAGTGAGGGATAATACTAATAAATAATAATTAATAATTTGCCACTGAAATGCACTCATCTCTGAGATGGAAATGTTGTAGCCTCTGTATACCTAGGAGACTACACAACAGTATTTTGGAGAGAAGAGAAGAATAGCTTATTTAACTGAAACTACATAGGGAATTTAAGAACAGCAGGCAAAATTTATTTACCTAAGCTGGAACTTAGCCAGGACACAAAGGGTTATCACCCTTGTTCTTACAAAAAGTGCCATGGGATTTTTAATAACCATGAGTAATCAGCAGACCTGCCACATCTCACTCGTTTTGGATTAATTCTAAGGCAGGTTTTTAAAACATTTTATTCTTGTAATGAAGGGTTCGATAATGCGCTCCGCTATGACAGTTAAAATCCCCTGTTTCTGAAATCTCACTTAAAGTTTTCACCTCTTGAAAGCCCTGTATCCGGGAGTTCACTTTTATATCTCAGAGCATATTATTGTCAATAACACTTTTTTTTATTTGTAGTTTTTGTTCCTCAATGAAATTGTAAATTGCTGGTATAGTAATTGATTATCAAGGTTGAAAATAGTAATTGAATATCAAGATTGAAAATACAATTTATTTTTCTAAAACCCCGTGAAGTTAGTAGGTAACATATGATTATACACCCTCCACACACTGTTATATACAACAAAATCCTAGATTAAATGAATGTTCTTTAGATGGCAAAGGCACAACTCAAAATTAAGAAATGCTAGATTTAAGGTTGCCCAGGTAATTTTAATTTGGCCTCCTTGTATGTCTTTCATTACATGATCGCATACTATTTTTTTCTACAGGATTCCTGGCTCATTCGGTCCATATACTTTGTGAGGACTCTATGTACAGGAATGAACTGACCCTTTTTTAGTATGCTTAAATGTGTACACATACTCTCTCTCTCTCTCTCACTCACACACACACACACAGGTGTATAAACCCCATATTATCAGGGTTAAATTAGGGAGAGCCCAGCTAGCCCATTTTTTGGCACCTGTAGAGAACACAGGTAATTAAGAATTAGACCCAGGTGAGGAGAAATAGGCTGGGTGGTTCATATAAAACAATGGTTCTCAACTGGGGTATATTAACTCATCTAGTGATTTGCTTAGTTTTACAATAGGCTGCATAAAAAGCACTAGTGAAGTCAGTTCAAACTTAAAATTTCATACAGGCAGTGACTTGTTTATACTGCTCTGTATACTACACACTGAACTATAAGTACAATATTTATATTCCAATTGCTCTATAATTATATGGCAAAAATGAAAAAGGAAGCAATTTTTCGGTCATAGTATGCTGTGATACTTGTACTTTTATGTCTGATTTTGTAAGCAAGTAGTTTTTAAGTGAGGTGAAACTTGGGGGTACCCAAGAGAAATCAGACTCCTGAAAGGGGCATAGTAGTCTGGAAAGGTTGAGAGCTACTGGTATAAAAGAAGGACTGCAGGGCCATTAAGGAGGATTGAAAGAAAAAAAAATTATTAGGATGCATGGAGCCTAGTGGGAAAGGGCAATGGGAAGTAAAGGGTCCAGGTGGCTGTGAACTGCTATGATAATGAGGAGGCTCAGCCTATCAGCAACAAACTGGCAGGAAGCAACACAGGGAGTCAGACTTCCAAAGAGTGAGAGAGAACTGGAGACTGTGGCCCTGGGAAAAGTGCAAGTGGACAGGTGAAGGTAAGAAGCAGCAAGGGCTTATAAGGACCAGCTGTTTAAACACAGAGTCCTTGGGCTGGAATATAGAGGTAAGGGTGTATCTGGTGTCCCTTATTATGCCCAGAAAGGAAGACAGGAAAGCCCTTGGGGAAGAGAGGTCAAGGACTATACACACCAGAGTAGGACTTGGGCTGATAAACTGATGCAGGGTCATATGACTTCTGGCCTGTAGCACTCCCATATTTCCCTGGAAGAGATCAGATTATAAATGAGCTGGTTAGATATGAGACTGGTGAGAAGAACCTGATTGTCCCAGAGCCAACCAATTGTCTGGGGGATGGGGAAGAACTGAGGCTGAGTTGCTCCAATGCTGCACCCAGCTGTGAGAAGATGCTATCTGGTGAGTTTGTTACATTACCCTCCCCATGTGTGCACACACTATTCTGCCAGAGATAATACAGCCCCTGACTATATTACTTCCTCACAGACCTTCTTTAGAGGTAGGTATCTCTCCTTAAATGGATACTATTTTATTAAAACATTGTGTACGTTATTGAAAGTATACAAGTGAGTGCCAAATGCAAAAAGACTGAGCAGGTCTGTTCAGATAAGCCATCAAGTCTTTCCTTACACCACTTGAATATGAGAAATCTCACAAAAACAGCGTTGCTTACATTATTTTACTTTTTCTTTTGGTCCGACCTGGCTTCAGTTGAGTCAGAAGTTCTTGGAGATTAGCTTTTCTCATGGTATGGCATTTTGGCACTTCCTCTTCTAGCCCTCAATAGAACCACAATGTTTAGAAGCTGCCACAAAGTAGCCCAAACCTCTAACTTAAGTATCCAATTTTTCCAACCTGTGGTTGTGAATTGGTGATGGAATGTTTGGTTTGGTTTTATTTCATCCCAGCTGCTTTGCTCATCTGTGTGTAGCAGGTACATTGCTTCAGCAGAGACTAAATAACTGAAATGATCAGTCTCTTACAAATACTGTAACTGTCAGAGCTATGATTGCTAAATTCTGGAAGGTGTGGGAGGTAATTTACAGGTGGGGGGGGGAACTCTCTAAAATTTGAAGAGCTGTATTCAAGCTATTTAGTTACATATATCCATGAACACCCTTTTAAATATATGCTGTGGAAACTTTCCTTACTCTTGTATAGAAGAGAATGGAATTTATTTTGAATTCATTTATTGCTTGCCCTAGAATAGGCCCTCGTGCTTGATTTTTATCAAGTAAAATCAGACACTAGCTCAAAGAGCTTCCAATCAACATTAAATTTAATCATTTGTTTATCCCCTCAATGTTATTTATGCACTGTTTAAATTGAAAATGTGGAATTCTATGAAGTACTAAAATATTAGGAGCTAATAGGGGTTTAGTCTTAGGGTTTTTTAATCTATGTGAAAATTATATAATATATCCAATACTGAACTTCAATTTGATATATAAACAGGATTCTGAAAACATTGTATTTGATTTTTCTCCTTACAACATGATCTAAACAAAAAAAAAATCTTTTTTCAGAAATGTAGGAGCATACCTTTTGAGTGCAAGACTGTCAGGTTTTTAGAGTGCTAACAATCTTGAAAGAGGCACATTTTTTTAGCTTAAATGGTACTTAAGTACTAAATTGGTCAATTTCTAAGCAATTTGATACTAATTACACAATTACTTTACTTTGATAAAGTACAAAAAAGATACTTGCAGTATTTTTTGCCAACTCTATGGAAGAATCAAGAATGCTATTACTTGATTTAAAACTTTGTTGTTAAAATTCATCATTACACATGTTTGAGTGAGTACCCTGAGTGCACTGAAAGAAGCTAGTTGTATCTTAAAATAAGAGCTGTTGAGCTCATAGGAGTGAGAAAAGCATTCAGAATGTATCTCCTGGCCCAAATTAATCCAGACTGACTGGGCACAAGTAAAAGTGTGAGGGGAAGGAGGTAAATGTGAGTTAGTTACCACTATGTTCTCCTGTTTTTGGGTGCTGCTGGCTGGCCAAGGTCCTGGAATGAAATATGCTAACCTGGAGGTTGCTCAGTCATATACTACCTGCCAACACTGGGGTGGGGGTGCTGTTGGTTTTGGCCACAACCCTTTTCCTGGGCACACCCCTTACTCAATAGTCAGGAGAAGGGATAGTGCAGCAGCTGCTTTATATGAATAGAGGATCACCCTATGCACAGGGAATCCTTTGCTGGCTAGTGCTAGATTTAAACATGGGTTTGTACCAATGGAATAGCAGCCTTAACAGACTGAGTCTAGTCTGTGACTTAAAGAATTAACTTTTTACATAAACCATAAAATAAGACCACATACAGCAGATAAAAACCCTTGGTATTTTGACATTGTCAAGTGCAGAGATTAAAATGAATGCTGTTTTTGATTGTTCACGTCAAAGACAAGAAGATAGCCGTGGTCTCTTTCTGAGCAGTGTCATAGAAGGATCTGTAGGTTCTTGTATAGGTGGAAGAGACTCCAATGACTTAAGGGTAGCAGGCCCAATCAGACCACCTCCTTTTGTCTGGGACTCCCACTGGAACAACTTTCAGCAGCTTGTTACTCAAATTGTACCCCGGCTTTACACCACAAGTTTTCTCTGTCTACCACAAACCTGCTGTTATCAGGTTGTCCAGGGTTTAATTCAATACAGAATTAGGCCTACTATGTGTGTCAAACAGACACATTGTTTGCTGTTGCTTTAATGTCTGTCTACCAGATACTAACCCATAAGGCTAAATTCTCTATGGTGTAACCAGGCACAGCTTTAATGGAGTTTTGTCCATTTAGATCAGCAGAGAATTTAGCCCTAGTCTTTAGCTGTCTTGATGCTGTACCTAAGCAAAAAGAGGTGTTACTGCAAATGATTAATCTAAAATTATAAATTACACTGGCTCTTTTTTCCACTCTTCTCTTGATCCCTCCCACAGAATTCCTGTGTGGATACTTATTTTGAGTCTCCATTAACTTAGGCCAGAAATTTCATAAGGTTCATGTCCCAGGGTATCTGGCCTTTGTAAAGGTACATAGGTCTCAGTCTATTGGTGGCATAGCTGATTTTCCTCCCCAGGTGGAGAGAATTATGTGGGGGGAAAAAATAGGTCTTGTGTAGATATGGTGCTAAAAAAACCAAAGGCCTGTGTACAGCTAAGAGGTGACCCGCAAAGCGAAGCACTAGGAACAGTCTCCTGTAATGGTCCCAGAGGGAGGCAGCCATGGCTGGATAAAAATTCTGTCTGGAAGCCTTCTTTTCTTTTTGGTGCAGAAGGCAAAGAAGACAATCCAAGGTTTGTATCTTTTACGGTGGGTCAGAGTAAGACAGTACTTCAGGAAGTAGGGGCTGTGGTGAGCTTCTGACTAGAAGGGAAGGCTTTTTTGTGTTTACACACTGAATTTCATGTTAATAAACTAGACCCCAAGAAGGGTGGTGGTTGTTGGACTTGTGAACATCTCTTCTGAGTATTTGAGTCTAAGAAGGGATAGTGAGGAAAGATGCTGCAGAGCTACCACTGTGTCACACGGAGCTGTTGGGAAGCAGTTGACCTTGTTAGAGATCAGCTGCCACAATCAGTGTTTTGACTTTCAGAAGAGCTCAAATCCTACTTAGGCACCCAAATATGTGCTTGCGTTTCACAAGAACCTGCTGAGTTCTTTTGAAAATCTGATCAGACATAACATTTGCTGCTGGGTGATGAAGATATTTGAATACCTGGTCCTCAAATGGATAAATGGGAGCAAAGCTGTCTTGAAAATCTGGCCCCCATTGTGGATGCTGAGTGTAAACTTGAATATCTGGCCCTAAACTCCGCCATATCAGTTAAGCATGTAACTACTTTTGTCTTTCCTAGTCTAGCTGGTCTTCCCTGCTACAGAACAGCAATTTAACCAATATATTTAAAACAGCACATCTTTCCTCTTTATCTTTCCCACTTGCAAATACCTCTTCATCATTCCAAATGGGAAGCAGATCACTACTTATGTATAAAAATATTTCCCCTTCATACCCACCCTCTTCCTGTCCTTTATTTTAATCTAACCCATAGAAAAACCCAATCTCTCCTAGCATTTTTAGTCTTCTTGCTAGAGTTACCTTCTTTGCTTAAATAATTGACTCCAGACCCAAATCCTGAACATACTCTGAATCTATAAGTTGCCCATTGCGTAGAAAGTACATGTTTTCATAAAAATGATGGTTTGGAATAACACAATGGCTTGTTGCTGGTTCAGCTAAATTTGGAATTATTGAATTGCTTATTGCTTTAAAGCAGTTACTACTGCGGTAAGCTTTGACAGTCAAGAAAAGCCTTATTCAAGCTCACAAACATATACAATAGAAATGATACAGCAACTATAAAAATACTGATACATAGGCCACAAAAAGGAACAAATGTAAAAATGCCTTCTGTTTTCCAATCCATTTCAGTGAATACTTAGACTTCATAGGATGTCTTCATTTTGTAGCAGAATATTAGTTTACCATACTGTAGCAACAATATTCTTTGCAGTTCTGCTGATATTTGAGAACAGTGGCTACCTATAAATACAGACACCTATTGACACTCATTCAATTTGCCAACAACAGATAAAGACTAGGGCTCAAAAATAGAGAGACAACGTTAGGTCAAACAATAATTTGTATCTCGAACAGGAAACTGAAAAGCTCAGTTAAATGCAATGCAACACAAGAATGAGGCCACTCTCAACTGTAGAAACATTCATTTGACCTTAGAAATATTTCATAGACTATGAAAGGAGGCAAGTATTGGAGTTAAGGAACTAGGCTGTTACTCAGTTGAGCTAAAGCCTTCTTCTATGACCTTGGGCAAGTTACCATCAATAATCTAAATATTTTGGCACCTGAAGCTATAGTGGTGTGCCTAGCACTATTTTAAAAATCATGCAGGTGCCTAACTCCCACTGAAATCAATGCCTTAGTTACTCATCTGTAAAAGGAAGAAATAATATTCCTCTACGTCACACAAGTGTTGTGAGGATAATGCTGCTACTGATTATGAAATGCTACCATGGTAAGCACCATAGAAAAGCCTGTGAATAAATAAAAAGTCCCCTCTTTTTTATTATTCTGCAGTTGCAAAATTTTTCCTCCCAATTGTTACAGAATAAATGTGTGGCTCCAAAGCAAACTTAGTTATTGTCTGACAATTTTCTCCCTGTGTCTCAGTCCAGTGAGCAGGTGGGAAGCATCATTCTGCACTAGCTGTAAGACATTCTTTCATGTACAACATGCAATTAACAAAAAGCCTCTCCGCTCCCATTGTGACACTATGGGTTACCCAGGCCAGTAAGAGGTTCAGTCAACACCTGTCATGCAAGTCTGGGTGACTTAAATGTTATGCAATGGTATCTCTCAGCCCTGACATCAACAGCAAGCATGAAGGTCTCACTGTGGTTTCCACCATCCAGTTACTCTTTGCAGGGGGACCTCAGCAACCTTTCCGCACACTGCACAGAGCTGGTTTATAGTAAAAGTAAAACAGGCTTAACAACAAAAGATCATAGATTTAAAGTGATTCCAAGTAGAAGGAATAGGAATAGTTACAAACAAACAAACAAGCAAAACTATTCTTCTAAGACTAAAGTCTAACTTAATGAGAATCTTTTGCAGTTTTCTCACTGCAGTCATTCTTCCAGGATGGCTGGCCAACACAGATTCCAAAGTGCTTGGTTTCTGTTTTTCCTTCGGTGAAGGCTAACCCAAAGTCCTTTTCCCATTCCATGTATTCCTCCAAAGTTTACTGTCCTGTCAAGATCCAGGAAGGGATTCAGTTTCCTGTCTCCTCTAGCAGGGTGAGCCATCTTGATCAATGTCCCCTCCTGAGTCCCCATGTGAGGTTTCCTTCTGCAATTTTGCAATGCAAATGAAGTCTTCCTATCCCCTGCTTGTGAGCTGATTGCTGTGTTTACTGCTGATGTATCCCTACTGTCCATGGCAGATGAGGGAATTCACGACCCTTTGTCTATCAAAACCTCTAATAACTTGTATTGTCGTAACTAAGGTGTTTAGAACAGGCACATTTCCATCACATCTGTACAGCTCATTGAATAGTAACTGTACATGCATGCTGCAAGAATATTAATGACAAGTGAGT
Organism: Trachemys scripta elegans; assembly: GCF_013100865.1. Lineage (NCBI taxonomy): Eukaryota > Metazoa > Chordata > Testudines > Emydidae > Trachemys > Trachemys scripta. The sequence continues at coordinate 51,601,616 of NC_048308.1, read as the reverse complement.
TACTAGTTCTCCAGTGACACAATACAAGACCCCTTCTAAACAAATATTGTGACTACAGAGTGTGGGGTCCACCGAGACTCACTGCTACATACCATAGAGCCACCTCGCTCTCTGGCTTTCGAGTGTTCTTAAGGTCACACCCATGCCTTCAAAAATAGACATAGAACAGGCCCTTGAGGAATCATGCTCCACCAGGACCTTGGCATAATGCTTCCCCACAAATTCAATGGTTCCATCCTCACAATCCTTCTGGATCTGCTGCAGCCCAGAGCCCTTTGCAGGGAAACCCTGTAACTTTCTGACAACTCTAGAATCGTCTTGGGCCTTAACAGCAATGGAGGCAGATGTCCCAAGCTGCCCCTGAAACTCCCCCTAAAGGAGATTTTTTTCTCCAGCATGAAGGGGGAATCATGAGATTAAATTATGTTCTGCTGTACTCCCCATGAGGTTTGAAATGACAATTACCCCTTGACCCCCACATCTGTCCCTCCTCTTCCTCAAATATTCAATCCTCAATGCTACCAGGCTCCATGTCATCCAAGGCAGAGTAGATGTGAGGAAAATAGTGACTGAAGTAGCTGCAACTGTTATATAAGGCTGTGGCGTTTGTCTGCACAGACAAACAAAATCCTCCTCCATTTTGGATGGTGAGGGTCTTGACTGCTGTGGACAGAACAGACAGTGGTTGGGATGTTATAAGCTGCTATTGCTGTATTAAGTAATGTTTAAATAATAATGCCTTAAGTTCTGCCTTAAGAGCCATACCTGGACCATTGAGGCATCTGCCTGCTCCCCCTTTGCATGAGGCAGGGAAGAGCGTCAAGGGAATCAAGCCCCGTTGTCATTTGCTCAAAAGACTGCCAATAGAGGATGAAATAAGATAAAGTGGGAACTGATGCAATCCTTTCTGTGCCACATGGTAACACACTTTAGTAGCATGATGGTTCAGATTTCCAGTATGCCAAAAAATATAAAACGTGTGAGCAGTAGGCAGCAATTTGATACTGTCATCAGTTTTCACTCAAAACTCCTATGCAAGTCAATGGGAGCTGATGGGTGCTTAGCACTTTTGAAAATCAGGCTACTTAATAAAGTTCTTTGGGATGTAAGAGCCTAACTTCAGGCTTTTGGAAACTTTGGCCACTCTGAATGCTGGTATTATACATCAGGCTTCTGCTTTTAGGTTTTAATTGATAAAACACTCCCAATTTTTTTTTTAAACAAGAGTTTATTGCATAACCACCAGAAATCTAAGGGCTTGTCTACACAGAGCAGTAATGTGGACTGTGATTTCTAAAGTGCATTAATGTGTTGTGCATTAATTAGTCCATGTAGACCTTGCTAGCATGCACTAAAGATTCCTTAGCATGCTTAATTGTTGTAATACCACACTAGGAAACATTACAAAAATATGACTTTATTACAACATACTGTTATAAGGGGTAACATGTTGTAAATACAAAAAGCCCTGTTTTTGACATCTAAAAATTCAATTTGCTACAAATAAACTTTCAAAATGAAATTAATACACCCCCCATTTAAAAAAAAAAAACAGAATCCCATTTCATGTGCTATTTCTCTTAGATCAGTAGTTTTCAACCTTTTTTCATTTGTGGACCCCTAAAAAATGTCAACTGTCAGTGCAGACCCCTCTGGCAATCTTAGACATTGGCTGCAGACCCCTGAGGTCAGTGGACCACAGGCTGAAAACATTGTCTTGTCATGTAACTTTATTTCATTCCTATATGAAAGGAACAGATCAATAGAATAGATCTGTAAAGATTACTGTATATCCTTACTGACCAATAACATACAGGATTAGATTTTTTTTTTTAAGAACTGAAATTGTTGATGGCAATTGTCTGTCTAATTTCCCCCTAAACAATGCTAAAATGCAACCTGATTTCTTTTCTTCTCTGTAAAGCTGCTTGTCAACAAAAGTGTAGAGAAATAATTGACTTAACCTATTTTGACATACCATTTTTATGAGATTTTCCTCAGGAATATTTCCACTGGTGAAGAATTTGCACCTATAATTTTATGACTACCCTGCCACGGTCTTCAAATACTGATTCTGAACAGTATCTAAGAAAAAATCCTCGGAAGTTGCATCTATAATATCTCAATGTGTGTTCAGTGCCATGTTCCGTGCAGAATATTTGACCTGAGATCAGGTATAGAAATTCCAAAAGACTGAAGGAGTACTAATGTTGTAGCAGTAGTCAAAAAGGACAGGTGGAATGACCTGGGAAACTGTAGGCTGGTTAGCCTGACATCAAACCTGGGCAAAATAATGGAAATCCTAATAAGGGATTAGCTGATAAAGAATTAAAGACTACACTTCTATCTTTAGTATGCTAGCTCTTATCAAGCTTGTGTAGGTGGATCTCCTTGAACTGGAAGTGTAGACGTACCTTCAGTCTTTTGTAAGGTTTTTGACCTAGTACCATATGACGTTCTGATTTGGAAAAACAACAAAACCTCTAAATATCAATAGAGAGCACATCTTAAATAGGTTAAGAACTTCCTAACTGACCACTACTTTGAGATCTGCCAATAGGGAATCCCAATTGAATGGGGGTGTTTCTAGTTGGGTTCTGTAGGGATCAGTACTATGCTTCATGCTAATCAACGTTTTCATCGATATTGGAAGTAAATCCGGAAGTAAATATAATATCACTGATATTTCCAGATGACAAAAAGATTGGCAGAGTGGTAAACGAGATCAGAGCAATCACAAGAGTGAACTGGAGTGCTTGGTAACTTGGACCAATTCAAACCTAATGTGTCTTTAATGCAACCAGGGCCGGCACCAGGCAACCAAGCACATGCTTGGGGCGGCACCTGGTAAGGGGCGGCCAATCTTGGGGTGGCGGGGGAGGGGGCAACGCCGTGCGGCATTCCGCGGGGGGGCGGGGAGACGCTCCGGCGGCGCGGCGCTTGGCGGGGGGGG